>NW_018222543.1:7677-18285 GCF_001263595.1 Phalaenopsis equestris
ATACATACATACATACATACATATATATATATATATACATACATACATACATACATACATACATACATAAATACATACATACATACATACATACATACATATTTTGTGTGTTTTTGTTTGTTTTTTTTATTTGTCTTTAATAGCGTATGCATAGTACGAAGTCTGAAGGATTAGTGACTTACGACTCTGAGTTAGAGAGAACTATTAGAAAAATTAGAAAACAAAAAGAACTCTACAATTTCTAAGAAATGAAAAATACTTTACATACTAATTTAGAAAATCCAATTGATGAGAATCTATAAAAAACTATTAAGAGATTATGTTAACCCTACGGTAGATGAAATTTATCGAAGTATACAAATTCTTGTCGTAGAAGCCAACACATTTGAATTAAAACCTGCTATTATTCAAATGATACAAAATAACTAGTTTGAGGGAACTCTATCTGAAGATCCTAACTTTCATCTTGCAAGTTTTCTAGAAATTTAAGCCACATTTCAGTTAAATAGTGTCTCTAACAATGTTGTTATACTTAGGTTTTTTTCTTTTTCCTTAAGGAATAAAGCTAAAACGTGCTTGAACTCATTAGGACCTGGATTTATTAGAACTTGGAGTGACCTAGCACAAAAATTCTTCGCTAAGTATTTTCCACCTTCAAAGACTATTAAACTTAGAAATGATATTACATCTTTTTGTTAATTTGAAGGGGAATCAATATACGAGGCTTAGGAATGCTTTAAAGAACTTATTAGGAAGTGTACACATCAATATTTGCCTGATTGGTTAATAATTTAAACACTGTATAATAGTTTAGTAGGACCTCTTTGATCTATTATTGATGCTATTGCTACTGGTTCCTTAATGTCGAAACCTTTTGATGAAACATATTCTTTAATTGAAGAAATAAATACGAATAATTTTCAATGGCCTTATAAAAGAGTAAATCCTAAAAGAATAGTCAATGTTCATGATTCTGATGCTATTTATATGTTAACATCACAAGTAGTTGTAAAATCAGAAAAGATAAATCAATTTGGAATGAATTTATCTCAAACACCTCCAGTGATTGAAGAAAATTCATTAGTACAAATGATTGATTCTAACATTCCTGTATTTGAGACTTTATATGTAATTAACAATGAACCTAATAACCTCTATTCTAACTATTACAAACCAAGTTAAAAAAACCACCTTAACTTTAACTCGAATAATAATTCTGGCGGTGTTAATCAGCAATGGGAGAACATTCAAGTGAATTCATTGGGTAACTGGAACAACCAGGGTAGTACTAACTATAGACCAACTTATCCTCCAAGATTTAACAGTAACCAACATTTTAAGGAGAAGAAGTTTTCTATAGAAGAAATGGTGTTACATATGGGTAATCAATTACAAAGTCATAGAGCGATAATTAGAAATATTGAAAATTAACTGGGACAAATTGCCAATACCCTTAACGATAGGCCTCATGGAATTCTACCTTGTAATGCTTAAATTAATCCTAAAGACCAAAACAAAGAGCAAGCTAAAGCTGTCCAATTAAGAATTGGAAGAGAATTGGAGATGAGAGTTCAAAAAAAGATTTAAGTTGAGAAAGAGAGAAGAGAAATTTAGAAGTCAGACAAAGATATTCTTCAAGACTTAGAAAAACCTATTTCTCTAATGAAGATAAATTTAGAATGAATGCCACCTCCATTTTCTCAAAAACTTTGACAACATAAGTTAGATAAAAAATTTTCAAAGTTTCTGGAAATATTCAAGAAATTAACTATTAATATACCTTTTGCTGAAGCTCTGGAATAGATGTCTTAACAAGAAAAGGAAGTTTATATACAATGAGACTGTTACATTTAGTGAAGAGTGTAGAGCAATAATTTAGAAAAAAAAAACTGCCTCAAAAACTTAAGGATCCAGGTAGCTTTACTATTCCATGTGTAATAAGAGATAGATTTTATGAGAAAGCTCTATGCAATTTAGGGGCTAGCATTAACCTTATTCCTCTATCTATTCTCTGAAGGTTAGGCTTAGGAGAGATTTCTCCCATGTCTGTAACTCTTCAGTTAGTTGATCGATCGATCACTTACCCAAAGGAAATTATAGAAGATGTGTTAGTAAAAGTGGGTAAATTTATCTTTCTTATAAATTTCATTGGATTAGATATGTAGGAAGATAAAAAAATTTCAATTATTTTAGAGAGACCTTTTCTTGCTACTGAAAGAACTATGATAAATTTGCTAAAAGGTTAGTTAACCATGAGAGTCAATGATCAGGAAGTTACATTTAATATATCAAAATCAATGAAATATCTAGCAAAGAAAAGAGATGATGAATGTTTTAGAATGGAACTTATCAATCTTCTAAGTAATGACCCTTTCAAAGAATATTGTGAAGATAAAATGGAACAACAAGAACTATAATAAAAAGAAGATATTAATCTAAAAGACAAAATAATTGATAAGATTAATGAGAATACAAATTATGTTTAAAAAATTTCGAGCTTTTGGACACTAATGAAAATAGTAAATCTTTCAGTCCTTCAATTAAAAAATCTCCTAAACTAGGGATGAAGATTCTACCTATGCATTTAAAGTATGCTATTTTAGGGAACTCATCTACATTACCTGTTATAATATCCTCGATCCTAATTGAAATTCAAGAACAAAAATTAATGGAAATTTAAAAAAATTATAAGAAAGCTTTTAGATGGACAATAACTGATATTATACGTTCTAGTCCTTCCATTTGTATGCACCAAATTTTAATGGATGAAAATCATAGGCCGAGTGCTGATCCTCAAAGGAGACTAAATCCAATAATGAAAGAAGTTGAAAAGAAAGAAATTATAAAGTGGTTAGATGTTGGAATTATTTATCCTATCTCGAATAGTGCTTGGGTTAGTTCGATCCATTGCGTTTCTAAGAAAGGGGGAGTGACTGTATTTGTTGATGAAAGAAATGAATTCATTCCAACTCGACAAGTCACTAAGTGGCAAATTTTCATTGATTATATAAAATTAAATCTCGCCACATGGAAAAATCACTTTCCTTTTCCTTTTCTGGATCAAATGTTAGACAAGCTAACAGGGCACAAATATTTCTGCTTTTTGGATTGATATATTGGTTATCACCAAATGCCCATAGCTCTTGAGGATCAAGAAAAAACCACTTTCATGAGTCCTTACTGGATTTTTGCTTTTAGACAGATGCCATTTTCATGATTCCTTACTAGATTATGCAATGCACCTTCAACTTTTAAAAGGAGCATGGTGTCCGTTTTCTGCAACCTAAGTGGGAATGGAATTGAAATTATTATGGATGATTTTTCAGTGTTTGGTACTTCATTCTAGTCATGTTTAAATCATTTAAAAAAAGTACTAAAATGCTATGAAGAAAAAAAATTTAGTTCTCAATTGGTAGAAATGTCAATTTAAGGTTGTAGGAGGAATTGTACTTGGACTTAAAATTTCAGAAAATTGTATGGAAGCAGATCCGACAAAAATTCAAGTTATTGCTAAATTACCTTCTCCTACTACAATAAGAGAAGTTAGGAGTTTCTTAGGTCATACTAGTTTCTACAGGTGATACATTAGAGATTTTTCAAAAAATCATTAATCCTTTCTGCCAACTCTTAGAAAAAGATGCTTTATTTGATTTTAATCAGGAGTGCTAAAGTTCCTTTGAACTGTTAAAAGAAAAATTAATCACCGCTCCAATTATTGTTTCACCCGATTGGGGGAAACCATTTGAGTTGATGTGTGATGCAAGTGACTACAATTGGGGTTATTTTGGGACAAATTTATGATTAAATTTTCAAAGTAATATATTATGCTAGTAAGACTCTTAATGAAGCTCAAATTAATTATACTACTACAAAAAAAAGAGTTATTAGCAATATTATATGCCTTTGATAAATTTAGGTCCTATCTTATAGGCACTAAATGTATTATGCATACAAATCACTCTGCTATTAAACATATGATGTTGGAGAATGATGCAAAACCAATGTTAATTAGATGGATCTTTCTAATGCAAGAATTTGATTTTGAAGTAGGAGATAGGAAGGAAACTGATAACCAGATTGTTGATCATCTATTTAGGCCTGAACATGAAAATTCAGTTAATCTTGAAAATGAAATCAATGAATATTTTCCTGATAAAAAATTATATAATGTAACTGAATGGTGTCTTTCGTAGTATGCCGGCATAGTTAATTTTATGTTTATTAACATATTACCCTATGGTTTGACATACCCATAAAAAAAGAAATTTATGCATGATGCAAGATCTTACTTCTGGGATGACACATATTTATATAAAAAATGTAAGGACCAAATTATTTAAAGATGTGTGCCTATGGAAGAAACTCAGCAAATTATTCAAAAATGTCATGAATATGATTTTGGGGGAAATTTTGGGATTGACGGAACTACATATAAAATTTTATAATCTAGATTTTTATTGGTCTACAATATTTATAGATATTAATACTTATGTAAAAACATGTGATCGATGTCAGCGGGTAGACAATATTTCTATAAGAAATGAAATGCTCATAAATTTTACTTTAGAGGTTAAAATTTTTTATGTTTGGAGTCTAGACTTTATGAGACCATTTATACCATCTTTCAGAAATATATACATTTTAGTTACAGTGGACTATGTTCAAGGTGGATAGAAGTGATTGCTTTACCTTGCTGTGAAGCTCAAAGCGTTGCTAAATTTTCAATAAGAAATATTTTTAGTATATTTGGGATGTCGCGAGTAATAATTACAGATGGGGGAAGTCATTTAAGGAATATGAAAATTTAAACATTAGTTACAAAATAAAATATTAAACATAAGAATTCTATTGCTTATCATCCTCATACAGTGGTCTAGCAGAATTATGTGACTCGGGTTTCTTTTTACTCAGGTTTCGCTATGACTAGTTTTTCTGACTTTCATACGGGATGCTTTCATTTACTTTCCTACAATTTATTTAGATTTTCTACAAATATATTATGTTTTATGATGCTAACCATGCAGCAGGAGTAGCGAGAAGATGACAGGTACGCATTTATATTTTATGCATTGCAATTTTATTTCTTTACTTTATAACATTTTTCTACCTGCATTTATTTAATTTATATGCAAAACATAACATATTTTCAAAATTAAATAACATTTTTAAAACAAAAAAAAACTTAACATTACATAATATGTCCTTTTGAATTTATGAGAGTTCATCAGATGAAGTAACCCACGGTTGCTAATAAGATCTTTCCAATTTAAATGAGTTTAACAACTAGTTTAAACTAAGTAAATTAAAAAGAAAATAGTGGTACCAGAATGAGGGAACCGTGGGATCCTAACTGGTGTCGCTCTAATCAACTTTATCCTTCCTAATGCTTGAACAATAACAACTACACATAAACACACATAGTAAAACCTTTTGAAACTTAGACTTTATGACTGCTGCTTTGATGAGGAGCTTGGAGCTAACTCCATGGGTAGTATGACAAGAATGTACAAAAGAACAACTTTGAGAGAGTAGATAGATCTGTAATAATAATATTTTCCTTAGAATTAAATAACAAGTTATAAGATTTTCAGGTTGTTTGTCTAGTGCAATAGAAATCCTCACCTTATCTTTAGAACTTTACACAATCATGCTATGCAGTTTAAGCCTTAACTCAGATTAGGCTCCTAGGTTGTCGTCTATTACAACATAAGTCCTCTTATCTTCCGGGTTATTTGTATGATCGTGTCATGCAAGCGTAAGCCCTAAATAATAATAATTGGCAGAATGAAACATCTAATAATATCTCTCCAAAATTGAAGGCTAACCATAAAATAGCTTGGGAAGTCATCAAGGTTCTCCTTAGGATCAATGAAATCCCCTAGTTTTCTTCCTTTGGATCCCATAATAAATGTTCCAACTTGATCTTTGCTCATTTGACACTCCATTGTCCGACCTTGAAAAGTCCTAACCTTTAAAATTCTTGAAGATAATATTTTGTGATCTAAATTGAGATTTTTTTATGTGACTTTGGTTGTCTAATATGTAATTAACTATAGGGGCTTGCCCTTATAGGAAACTGTAGAAGCCAGCTTAATATAAACCCTGTATAATCTTTCGTATTAGATAGGAAAAATTTGTCGGTCAACATAAAATAGTTTCATAGACTAAAACGGATGTCATAAATTCTTTAGTTTACTTAATCAAGCCTCACCAGTAAGTAATGTATCTACTCCTAGGGTTAGGTATGTCACTTACAGTGTTGTGCTCATTTATTTAAACTACCATCTATATGAGATTGGTTCAATCTCTTATTTTCAAAATTAAACCATTATTTATCAAAATTATATATATGTATATAAATAAATTAAATATCTTCTTCCCAATTTAGCGACCAATATGTTTTTTGGAAACTCCACTGGAGACTAGTTTCTCTCTCTATTATAATCTGGAAGTCTTGTCTTCATACATCAGTAATATGTCCATATCCCCCATGGTCCAGATTACCTTTCTTCCATTGGGATGCTTTGCTCATTTCTTTCTTAGTCAAGTATGGCCAACTCTTTTGGATTCCAGGACTGTCTGTTTAAGCATCTTTAGACAGAGAGGTTCAGGAGGTCTTTAGGACTTTCTCTTTTTGTGGGATCGGACCCTCAATAGATGTGTTGGTGGACTAGTTCCACCTGGGTGATGTGTGTTGTGAAGTTGGTCCCGCACTCATTCCTAAAATTCACCTTTTCCTCATATCTCTTGGGTCTGCTTTTGTATTTTGCAAATTGATCCAAGTGGTTACGTCTCTTCACACTCATTTTAATTTAATCGAAACTCTTTAACTCTATAATCACAAATAAATAATAATTTTAAAAAATGAAAATAAGAAAGGATGTGCCTAGTTCGCAGAATGACCTCCATAAATTTTTGTGCTTGCTCTAGAATTACGATGTATTGGTCGATACTAACCCTCATAACTTTCTTTTTGAAGTTGCTACGTTGGCATTTCCAACTCTCACTTTTTCTTGCAACAATGCTCCAATGATCAAGTTTAGATCCGGATTTGACGAGTTTGAGGTCGTGCTCGGCTAGGCCCCATGTGTCGTCATGAAGGTTACCACCCCGGATGTCCAGGAGCTATCCTTTGAATTTTATTTGAAATGCCGCCAGGAATTCCCTTTATGTAAGAAGGTAAGGATTGTTGCCACCCCACCATCTGTTAAATTTGTAATTCCTGCATCCACCAGATCTGCCTCTCCTGTGTTAAGGAGAGTCCTTACACCTATTGCCGACAAATTTACTATTACTGTGCCTACCGCGTCTTTTGCTAAGGGAAAATAAGTTTTTATTGAAGAAGATTCAGTTGATGCATTTGTTGCATTGCCGTCAATGTTTGAGATTGGTTCTAGTTCAAGGGCTGCAACACTGACCAATTCAGACAAAAGAAACTGAAATCATAAGATCTAGAGAGCCTCGAGGGCCCAAGCTACATAATTAGTATCTGTTGATGAGATTCCTCAGCAGAAGGAACTTAGAATGATTGAGACATATCCTCTCCTCCGAGGGAGTATGTTTCATCCCTTGTTAGACACCACTAGAGATGAGAGCTTCCGTAGTGTTGTTGTTGCGCTGCCATCACAACAAGATCATATTAAGAAGAGGGAGTAGCTGATACACCAAAAATATATGTATTTTTATACCCATATTTTATACTCATTTTTGGTAATATTGCACTTTAATGGAAGGTATTTTTTATGTTTTCTTGCAGGTTGTTGATTTTTAGAACTTGAAGCAAAAAGGAAGCAAAAAGGATGGAATTTAGAGTAAAAATGACGTTTTTGAAGAAATGCTCAGCACCGACAGCGCCAAGAGTAGTATCAATGGCACAAAACAACAAAATAGATGGTGAATTTTACTTAGCCCCAATAGCTCATGAAGCAGCATTGACGACGTTGTTTGAAAGAGAGCAGCAAATTAAACTGTGAAACACTGGAGCTGAGAGCGCTAGAATGGGCGCCGACGACGCCAATGTCGGTTCAGTCCCTGTTTTTAGAAGATTCAAAAAATTTGGACACTTTTTGAAGAGTTTTTGGAGGCACCTATTAGAAAACAGACTCTAGGCTTTATTTGGGGCCAAAATTGATCAGAAAAGTGACTCTTCCTGACATCTCATTGTCCCAATTCAACCTTCTACGCATCACACATTTTTTTTGTTTTTCATTCCACAACCATTTAGAGTCCATTATTCTTATAATTTAGAGTTATGTGGTGAGATTAAGTGTGAATTCTTCTCTAAGAGTGTTGGAGAAGAAGAAAAGTGAGAGATTTCTTCTTCCTACATTTCCTAGAATAGGCTACAAGGGATTTGCTTTAAGAAAGATTTTCAGATAAGTGTTGTTTGTTTATTAGTGTTGTATGAACTTTCTTTTATATATGAAATTTATGTTTTGTTGTATCTTTCTCATGAAGTCTGAGTAGTTTACTTTATCTTTCTCCCTACTCTGAGATATGGTGAAATGAAAAGGTAATATGGATGTGCCAATATTAAAATATAAAATAAATTGTGATGATTTTTCAACTCCGAACTTAATTTACTTTTCAATCTGACCAATTAAATTGCTAAAATGTGTTGTGAAACATATGATCTCGGAAATGGAGTATGAGTTCTAAAAGAGAGTGAGGATCACATTTGATTCCATGAAAGGGAATTTTGTTCATAGAATTAAGTGCAAATAAATAGGGAAATATACTTTGTTAGGTGTAGAATAGGAGAATCTTTAGGGTGACAAACTAAAATCCCCAATTCATTCTTAGTGTTTAAAAACTAAAGCGAGTGTTAGCCTTCAGGTGAAGGGAAGTGGGAACTCTAGAGAACTCTAGAGTGGGAGCCAGGAGTGGGAGCTAGTATCCTCCTAGCCTAGCCATGGATTTAGAGACTAAACCTGGGATTAGCTAATGAATTTCTATAACATTGTATCAGGGTAGAGAATTAAAACTGCTCCTATTTTGTACAATAAATATTCTAACCATTTATCTCATATCATTTTACCAAATTCTCATTGTAGTGGGAAATATGTTTTTTCACATAAGAAATCTCCATCACATAAATATAGTTTAATAGTTTATTAGTTTAATAGTTTAGTAGTTATTGTTTAAACTTTACATTTCAATTTTGCTAGTAGTTAAATAATTTAGTTCTGATAATATCTCAACATTCAAAATTAGTGACAGTAATTTCATTTTGACTTTCTGTGAATTTTCTAGTAAATTTATCATTTTAAATTTAAACATTCCTCGCGGGATCAATATTTGGGGCTTAAATAGAAAGTCCTTTATTACTTGATAACGATACGTATACTTGCATAGAATTCCAACATTAATTGCTTAAATTTCTTATAAATAAAATATTACTTTAAACTTTTGGCACCGTTGCATAGCGGAGACAACTGAATAATTTTTACACAACTATATTTTTTACACAACTATATTATCGGGATCAAGTTTTTGGCATCGTTACCGGGGAAGGTAACGGTAAATTAAATTAAAAAAAAAATAAAAAATCCAAAAATAAATATTTTTTTATTTAAGAGTTATTTTTAAGAAAATTTTCTTTGCTTATTATATTTGTTTATGCAAAATATTGGATGTGAATATATAGTACCTTACGATTTAGAATTAGAGCATATTATTAGAAAAATTCAAAAACAACAAAAAAAATTAAAAAATTAAAGGTAATGATGAATAACTTAAATAATCAAATAAACAAAAATCGACAAAGATCTTTAAAAGATTATGCTAATCCGACAGCAAATGAACTTCACTTGACTATTCAAAATTCTGATGTTGCTACTAATTCATTTGAGCTTAATTCTGATATTATTCAAATGGTACAAAATAATCAGTTTAGAGGAACAACTACTAAAGATCCAAATTTACTTCTTGCTAGTTTTCTTGAAATTTATGCTATTTTTAAATATGATGGAGTTTCTAATGATGTTGTTAAACTTAGACTTTTTCCTTTTTCATTAAGGGATAAAGCCAAGGCTTGGTTAAATTCATTAGCACTAGAGCTATAAACGAGCCGAGCTTGAGCGAGCTCAGGCTTAGCTCGTATTCGGCTCGTTCTAAATAGCTCGTGTTCGAATTGGCTCGTTTTCGAAATCGGATCGTGAACAGTGTGTTCGTGTTCAGCTCGATTTAAATATTCGTGTTTGTGTTCGGCTCGAAATTGGCTTGTTAAACTAAAATTGAGAAAAATAGATGTAAAGTGTAGGATTCGAACCTGAATCAAATCTATAAAAAAAAGACACTAACCACATTGTCACATGAGGTGTTATGATTTAAACTTAGACATAAATATGTATAATATATTATTATTATTATATAAATAATATATGTAATATATTGTTATATAAGAAATTATATAATTTTTTTTTTCAAGCCATTTCGAGCAGAACACGAGCGAACAAACTGTTGTTCGTGTTCGGCTCGTTTACATTTCGAGCTTAAAAACTTGTTCGTGTTCGGCTCGTTAGGCTTAACGAACGGGCCGAACACGAGCTGTTCACGAACAACGAGCCAAATTGACAGACCTATTCACGCATGATTCTTGGTGGCCAT
>NW_018222543.1:19973-28923 GCF_001263595.1 Phalaenopsis equestris
ACACATTTAATATTGCAAAAGCTATGAAATATCCAGCAATAAAAAAAGATAATGAATGTTTTAAGATGGAAGTAACTGATTATCTGAGTAATGAGTAATTTAAGGAAGAATTTAAAGATAAATTAAAATAAGGAGAATTTTTTGAAAACAAGGATGAAATAAAAGAAGAAGATTTGGATTATATTCAGGGCAAATTTAAAACTTTAGACTTGTTGGAAAACAATAATAAAAATCTTACTCCTTCAAGTATTAAACCACATGAAGTTCAACTAAAAGTATTACCTACCCATTTAAAATATGTGTTTTTAGGAGAGTCATCTACATTGCTTGTTATTGTATTCACAATTAACTGAAATTCAAGATGTTGAAAAGATATAAAAAGGCTTTTGGATGGACTTTAGCAGATATTAAAGGAATTAGTCCTTCTATTTGTATGCACAAAATTCTATTAGATGAACAATATGAACCTAAAGCTGATCCTCAGAGGAGATTAAACCTAATAATAAAAGAATGTGTTAAAAAAGAAATTTTAAAATGATTAGATACTGAAATTATATATCATATTTCAAACAGTGCTTGGGTGAGCCCAATTCACTGTGTTCCAAAGAAATGAGTGACTGTTGACCGTTGAATAAAATGATAAAAATGAATTAATACTAATAAGACAAGTTACTGGTTGATGAATTTGTATTGACTATAAAAAATTAAACATGAACACCAGAAAAGATCACTTTCCTTTACCTTTTCTAGACAAATGTTGGATAGATTGGCTGGGAACAAATATTATTGCTTTTTTGATGGATATACCCAATTATCATCAAATTCTAATTGCTCAAGAGGATCAAGAGAAGACAACATTTACAAGTCTATATGGAACATTTGCTTTTCGTAGAATGTCTTTTGGACTATGCAATGCACCTGCAACATTTCAAAGATGTATGATGTCAATTTTTAGCAATTTTTTTGAACATGGAATGGAAGTGTTTATTGATGATTTTTTAGTATTTTGAACTTCATTTTAATTATGTTTAAATAATTTAAAAAAGTTCTGGAAGTATGTGAAAAAATCAACCTAAGTACTAAATTGGGAAAAATGTCAATTTATGGCTGGGGGAGAGGAATTGTACTTAGGCATAAAATTTCTGAAAATTGCATGGAAGTAAATCCTGCAAAAATTCAAGTTATTGAAAAATTATCACCTCTGACTAATGTTAAAGGGGTAAGAAGCTTTTTAGGTCATGCTGGTTTCTACAGACGTTACATAAAATTTTTTTTTTAAAATAACTAAGCCATTATGCCAACTTTTTGAAAAAAACACAAAATTTGATTTTAATGAGGAATGCATAAAATCATTTGAATTATTAAAAGAAAAATTAATCACTGCACCTATAATAGTTCCACCTGATTGGGAGAAACCAATCGAAATAATGTGTGATGCTAGTGATTATGCTATTGGGGTTGTGTTAGGACAAAGACACAAAAGAGTTTTTAAAGTAATATATTATTGCTAGTAAAACTCTAAAGGATGCTCAAATTAACTACACTACTACTAAAAGAGAGTTACTGCTATTATTTATGCTTTTGATAAATTTAGATCTAACTTAATTGGAACTAAATGTATAGTGCATACATATCATTCATCTATTAAATACTTGATGAAAAAGGAGGCTAAACCAAGATTAATTAGATGGATTCTTCTATTGCAAGAGTTTCATTTTAACGTAGTTAATAAAAAGGGAAATGATAATCAAATAGCTGATCATTTTTCTATACTAGAAAGATAAATATTAATTAATTTTGCAAATGAAAATTTAGAAAATTTCCCTGATGAACAATTATCTATTATTGATGAAATGAATGTACCGTAGTATGCCAATATAGTAAATTATATTGTAAGTGATATTTTACCACCTTTTATTAAAAATCCACTATTAAAAAAAATTATATATGATTCAAAATTCTATTTTTGGGATGACCCATATTTATATGAACAATGTAAAGATCTAATTATTAGAAGATATGTGCCTTACGAGGAAACTCAACAAATAATTGAAAGATGTCATGATTCTGAATTTGGAGGACATTTCAGAATGAATTGAACTGCATGTAAGATTTTGCAAGCTGGATTTTATTGGCCTACTCGTTTTAGAGTTGCTAATGAATATATTAAAACATGCGATCGATGTCAACGAGTAGGAAATATTTCTAGAAGAAATGAAATGTATCTAAATTACATATTAGAAGTTAAAATTTTTGATGTGTGGGGATTAGATTTTATAGGACCATTTAGGCCTTCATTTTGAAACTTATATATATTACTTACTATTGATTATATGTCCAAATTGATTGAAGCTATTATTGTACCTAGATGTGATGCTCCAAAGTAATTATTACGGATGGAGGATCTCATTTTAGGAATAAGAGAATCAAAAAATTGATTAAGAAATATGATATTATGCATAGATTCTCTACTACTTATCATCCTCAGACTAGCGGTCTATCAGAGATATCAAATCGTGAAATTAAACAAATTTTAGAAAAAGTTGTAAATCCTTATAAATTGGATTGGTCTGCTTGATTAGATATTGCATTACAGACATACATAACTGCTTATAAAACTCCTATAGGAATGTCCCCATATAGACTTATTTTTAGAAAAAAACATGTCATTTACCAGTAGAATTGGAGCATAAAGAAGTTTAGGCTACTAAGAAATTTAATTTTAATTTAAAGGATGTTTGTGAGAAAAAATTATTGCAACTCAATGAACTTGAGGAGATTAGAAATGAAGCATATGAGCATATGATAATGCAAAAATCTATAAAAAGAAAATGAAAATATGGCATGATCTGAAGATTACTAAAAAGAAATTTGAACCTGGATAAAAAGTTTTATTATATAATAAAAGATTATGATTATTTTCAGGAAAATTTAAATCCAGATGGTTAGGACCATTTAAAGTGATTAAAGTCTATCATTATGAAACTGTTGTTATTAAAGATCCTAACGCTATAACGATATTTAAAGTTAGTGGGAATCGATTGAAACATTATTATGAAGGGCACATACTACAATTTAAAAAAGTTTTAATGTTAAGTCAACCCAACTAAACAAATGGTATGTCGGGCTGACGACATTACACCAAGCGCTTGATGGGTGACAACCCATATATAAATATATATATCTATGTATTACTATTTTGTTTGATATATGTTTATATATTAGTTGATAATAATCCTACACAATTTTATATATTATAAATTAACACAAATATTGGTATTAGAAGAAAATTTGGAATTGAATTGATTGAAAACATCAAAAGACGCAATTTTGGCCTCTCGCGCTGACGGCGCCCGCAGACAGACCATAGCGCCGATAGTGCCCTCGAGAGAGCCAATGTCGCTGATAGCATTTTGACGGTTTAGGACAAATTTTGGTAGACTTTGGCACGGTTTTGCTCCGTAATAACCGCCAGGAGGTGTTTTTAAAGTCTTAAAAACTGTCTTGGACTACCAAAAACTTCCAATTTTTGAATTCCATGGCCTTCAATTCCATAAATACTTCTAGGTATGGAGATTTTAATAGAAGAAAGTATATCAATTTTGACATGAAAAGATTATATGACAAAGTTATTACAATGAAGAGGCTTATCAAGGAAAGAGGCTTTGTCAATCACGGATTGATTAATCCAACTTCTCCAAATGATAAAATCATTGTACAAATACGATGGAAAGTTCTGTGCTACACTACCACTGCAGTTTTTGTACCAGTAGTGAAGGAATTCTATGCCAACTTACATGGAATTACCCGAAGAGTTGTCTTCGTATGAGGTAAGGTTGTACCATTTACTCCTGCGCAAATCAATGAGTTGTATATGATAGAAAGCCTTCCAATTTGTCATTATACAAATTTTATCCCTACCAAAGATTTGATGCAAGATGTCTATAATTTTTTAATGGATGAAAGTGATATTTGGGAAATGCGAGATGAAGGATATGTTGGTTTATCTGCTTCATTGCTTAATCCAATATCAAAGCAGTGGCATTTCTTCATCTCTGCAAAATTACTCCCTACCATGAAAATTAGTAGAGTCACCAAAGAAAGTGTTATTTTGAATTATTGCATTCAAATGGAAAAATCCATTGATATATAATCTATCATATTTAAATCTGTTATGGGTATTATTATGAATGGGCCAATTTATAGACTTGGGCATCCTTCCACAATTTTCATACTTTGCAGTCAATCTCAAGTTCCATATGAAGGTTGGGAAAAAGTTTTATTACATTGGGAACCCAATGATTCCTATTGATGTTAATTATGTTGGGAATGGGAATGAAGCATTAGATGCTATCTTAGTTCATTCATCACTTGCTTTAACTCCATTGATGCCACCAACAGTTGGAAGTTCACTTGTTGTGGAAAAGAAATTAAAGAAAATTGAAAGAGAAATTCAAAGTATTACAAATGCAATAGGAGATCTTAAGTACCTTTTAAATCACCTAGGTTGGAGGATGAAAGAGAATTTTGATCATACTAGAACATTTGAAGCAGGATTAGTGCAGATCTTTAAAGAAAAAGGATGAATCAAAGAAAATTTGACTGATCAATTCCTGTATCGACCATTCTACAATTGTACGTTCATTACCATTCTATGGGAGATATTAGAGGAGGAGAAATCACTGAAGATAAGGCAAAATAATTGAAGAATTTGGACTCTCTACTAGTTTAAAATACTTATGTACTTAATGTGATTGTGTGGATTTGATTTAGTTTGCTTTGCTTTAGAATTCTGAACTTTGATTGTGTGTATAGTTTTGTGTCAGCGTTTAGTGTTGTTGCTTGATTTCAATGTTGATTTATAATTTATTTTGCTTAATATGTGTGAAAGTATGATTAAAAAATGTGTTTGTAAAAGTGTATTTTCATATATAAAAGTTAGTTTGGTGTTATTTGTGATAATGTTTGTTTGTGAATTACTGTTAGATAAAAATCGTGTTTAAAAAATACTAAAAAGCCTTTGGAGAAAATTGAAAGGAAATTGAAAATTGAAAAAAATGAAAAATGGAATTTTTGGCCTGTAACGCCGTCGGCGCTGGCATTGGTGTCGACGATGTCCTCAACCCGAGAATAGCCTTTAACCCTTTAAAATTCATGATTTTCATCATAAACCGCCATTTTTACCCTTTGAGTCACCTTAAACCTCTGATTTTTGCACCTAGGGCTCGCATTTGCTTGGATTTGAGGCGATTTTAAGGCAAAGGAGCTTCAGATTTCATCTTCTCTAGGTAAGAACTACACTTTGAACTAAATGTTTTTGATTTTCATTAAGGAATTATCTCACATTGTCAAGATCCTAAAATTTTGGAATTTTTTGAGAAATTTTGAGAAAATTCTTTGGTGAAGAACTCTTACTTAGTAGATTTAAGTATAAAGCATTTTACTTTGTGATTTCTTTCATAGATTATCATGACATCGAGAATGAGCAATGAAAAGAGAAATGTGGATTTTGATAATCAAAAGTTTGTCAACTACACGACTAACATTTGTTTCAATAGTCTACTTACAACTAAGAAAGTAATTCTTGATCAAGAATTTAAAAATTCGGGTGGAGAAGTCAAGATATTAATCAATGCTTGGCAGTGGGAAAATTTCTATTATTTTACTGCCAATGCGATTATTGTCATAGTGATGGAATTCTATGCCAACTTTACGGAGGCTTCTGACGACTTTGTTTTTGTTCGTGGAAAAATGGAGGAGTTTTCTCCAAGAAAAATTAATGAGTTTTATCATTTAAAGGATGTTTACAGTTGCCAGTATAAATCATTTTCTGCTACAAATGAGGCCTTGGATGAGGTTATTTCTTTTCTGACTGATGGAAGAGGAACCTGAAAAGTAAAAAATGGTGTTAAGGTAAACTTTCCTCTTTCTATACTTAATGTAGTATCTAAGGTCTGACACTACTTTATTTCTGAAAGAATTATTTCGAAAAATGATCATTGGGAAGTGACCAAGGACAGAGCCATCCTAAACTTCTATATTCAGCAGGTGATGGATATAAATGTAGGCTCTATCATTTATATGAACACTTGATCTATTGCTCTGGGAATGATGTTGCTTATGTTGACACACTGGTGAGATACATGAAGGGTGATCATTCAGTTCAGTTTCCTACTCACTCTATTTTTACGCCATATCAGCAGCAGAATTTGGATGTAGAAGAAGAAGATGATGATGATTGGTGATCTTTCTTTCAATGTATGTTTGATTAAATTTTGTTATTTTGTTGTTTGTTTTTATTATATTGTTGAGACTGTTTGTTAGATTGTGAGACTCTGTTTTGTTCTTATGTTGAGTTGTGAACTGTAGTTTGTAAAACTGTTTTCATTTATGGAATTCAGTTTAGTTATGTTCTTAATTTTAGTATTCTGTTAAATGTACAGTAATTAACTCTTTCTCAGCAGATTTTATATGTATTATGTGCAATTTAATCTTTTAAGTCTTGTAGCTTTTTATATTAGCACCTGCATTATTTCAGAATTAAGTTTCAACATCAGAACCTTCAACAGGTATGCCTTTTCTTTATGTATTTAATGTTTTCTTTCACCCTTTATTTTTCAGTTTTTCATGCTAAATTTTTAAAAATTTAAGTTTGGGGGGGAATGAAATTTTTTTTTTTAAAAAAGGAAAGAAAATTAATTTTATTTTTCCTCACTTAGCTATATTTTCAAAAAAAAAAATTAATTTAACATGACATTTGGTATTAGGGGTTAACGTTAGATAACTATATTTATCTTTCTAAATATATAGTAAACTTAAGTAAAAATTTTCAATAATAAAGGTTAATTTTAGAGATTAAGATAATTGTAATATGATAATAAGACTATGTTTTTCTATTTTAAGTAAAAAATTTGTATTTTTGAAATATTAAAAATCTTAAAGGTTCATGTAAGAAGAAAAGAATTAAACTTTATGAAATCTTTAAGCTAACATAAATTTGTTAAGTGAAGAAATGTGACAAGTTTTTGACTTTAAGAAGAGGATAGTGAAGTTCTATCCAGATATAGTAATCCTTGGCTGAAAATGAAAAAGAAAAGGAAAAGAAAAAGAAAAGAAGAAAACAAAAGAAAAGACAAGAAAAGAAAAGAAAAAAGAAAAGAAAAGATGTGGGGAGAAGCTTGAGGAGATGCCTAATTAAAAATTGGTTTCACTTGAATCAATTTAAAAAAGAAGGCTTTGCTACATTTTCTAAACTTTTATTTGAGTATTAGTTTATTTACAAGTAAAGTTTTATGAAGTTCTTTTTCATATGAATACTTTAAGTGGCTTTAATATGACAATTTGCATTTTTTTTTTAAAAGAATAGAGAATCAGAAATCTTGGACTTGATTGTTAAATATTCTTATACCTTTACTATTAACTGGAGTTTTTTTGAACTTTTCTTAAGTTAGGCTATTATATTTAGTGGACTAAGATATGGAAATCTAGAATTTAAATTCTTGATCATAAGTCATATTTTTATATAGTAAAGTAGTTACTTCAGGACAAGTAACATGTAAGTTTGGGGGATTTTGATGCACAAAAATATATGCATTTTTAGACTCATATTTTATACTCATTTTTGATGATATTGCACTTTAATGGAAGGCATTTTTATATTTTCTTGCAGGTTGTTGATTTTTAGGACTTGAAGCAAAAATGAAGCAGAAAGGATAGAATTTTGAGTAGAATTTAAAGTCAAAATGACATTTTTGAAGAAATGCTCAACGCTGACGGCACCAACATGAACCAGGAGTCTAGCGCTATGAGCAACACCGACGAGACAGAATAATAGAACAGATGATGAATTTTACTCAGCACCGATGACACTATTTGACAGAGAGTAGCAAATTAAATTGCAGAACACTGGCGCCGACAGCCCTAATGTCAGTTCATCCCCTTTTTCTCGAAGATTTGACAAATTTGGACGCTTTTTGAAGAGTTTTTGGAGGCACCTATTGGAGAACCTACTCTAGGCTTTATTTGGGGCCAAAATTGATCAGAAAAGTGACTCTTGCTGACATGTCGTCATCTCAATTCAACCTTCTATGCATCACATATTTTTCCATTTTTCATTCCACAACCATTTAGAGTCCATTGTTCTTATTATTTAGAGTTTTTTGGTGAGAATAAGTGTGAATTCTTCTCTAAGTGTGTTGGAGAAGGAGAAAATTGAGAGATTTCTTCTTCCTACATTTCTTAGAAGAGGCTACAAGGAATTTGCTCTGAGAAAGAGTTTCAGATAAGTATTGTTTGTTTATTAGTGTTGTATGAACTTTATTTTATATATGAAATTTCTGTTTTGTTGTATCTTTCTCATGACGTCTGAGTAGTTTACTTTATCTTTCTCCCTACTCTGAGATATGATGAAATGAAGAGATGATATGGATGTGCCAATATTAGAATATAAAATAAATTGTGATGATTTTTCAACTCCGAACTTAATTTACTTTTCAATCTGGCCAATTGAATTGTTAAAATGTGTTTTGAAACTTATGATCCGGGAAATGGAGTATGAGTTCTATAACAAAGTTAGGATCACATTTGATTCCATGAAGGAGAATTTTATTCATGGAATTAAGTGCAAATAAATAGGGAAATATACTTTGTTGGGCGTAGAATTGGAGAATCTTTAGGTGACATACTAAAATTCTCAATTTGGTCTTAGTGTTTAAAAACTAAAGCGAGAGTTAGCCTTCAGGTGAAGGGAAGTGGGAGCTCTGGAGTGGAGCAAGTATCCTCCTAGCCTAGCCACTTATTTAGGGACTAAACCTTGGATTAGCCAATGATTTCCTATAACACTGTATCAGGGTAGAGAATTAAAACTGCTCCTATTTGACACAATACATATTAGAACCATTTATCTCTTCTCGTTCTACTAAAATCTCATTGTAGTGGGAAAGATGCTTTT
>NW_018222544.1:0-2749 GCF_001263595.1 Phalaenopsis equestris
AACTTAATATAATAAAAAATGATGTGATATAAATCTTGAATGAGCTCAGATCAAGCACCTGAAGCATAATTAAAAGTTTTAAGAGATTCAATCGGTGGTCAAATAATCGTTAAATCTTGGGTACTTATATTTAAATATAGTATCTCGATGAAAATATCTAATGAGCTCTCCACCCTTTGATTCTAAAATTTTTAAAAAACTTAAACAGTCAAAAATTGATGTATAATCATGAAAAGTACTATGGCTTTTCTGATATAGAGCCTTCAATAATGAAGATATTTATAAAAACAGAGGCTCAAAAGTTATAAATAGATGCACTCTTTACAAAGAGAATCGCTGAACTTCATCAAAAATCTAGATGACCCTTAAAAGATGACCCTTAAGATCTAACTAACATTCATCATCAAATCACTACCTCTAGTCCACTGTTATTAGGTCGCCATTATTGGTTTATTATTACTATCAATCTGCTACCATCAGACTATTATCACCTACTGCTCGCGTCTTTCCTGGCTCGCATCTCCACTTTCTCTTGAGGTTTCGTCGCATCTGCTTCCGCTTCATTTTACCGCTGCGTGTTGTTTTGTTGTACTGTTGTTATAGATTCGTCAGTTTATCTACCGTCGTATAACGTCTCTTTGAATAACTCTCTCTCTCTCTCTCTCTCTCTCTCTCTCTCTCTCTCTCTCTCTCTCTCTCTCTCTCTCTCTCTCTCTCTCTCTCTCTCTCTCTAATCGTGCGGATGATCTAAGGAAAGAAGAGATCAGAGGGTTAAGGCATACAATGAAGGAAACAAACAAAAGAAACAAGTGGGGAGGCTTTCATGTGGTGTACTCTGTGTTGATAATTCTGAGGTGTATATTTGAGGTACAATTGGCTTAAAATAATTCGAAGGCATGCTCGCGAAGAAGACCTGGTGAAAGCAAATCCAAGATTAGAGATTCAGTTTATTGTACCTGTCATGCGGTTTGTTTATTATTATAATGGCAAGCCTATATAGTTAATTACATATCAAGCAACCCTGGGTTCTTAAGAAAACTTCCGATTAAGATTGTAACTCGTCCTCATAAAGTTTGATTATTATTGTTTTCAAGGAAGGAAATTTAATGCCCTATTCTAGAGGAAAAGGGTAAGGGACGCATAAGGGCTCAGAAGAACCCTATCGAGATTCCAAACTAACCTATGGTTTTATGTCATTTTGAAAAGTACTTATGGTGCATGTCATTTAATCATGCAAGAGCCTAAGGGTGAAGATTTACGTCATTATTGGACAAACAACCTCAGATTCATGTGTTGGTGAGGACATTTTTTGTTAAATGGTGTGCTAGGCTAGGATCTAGAATGTTAGGTAGTCTTTTGATGCTTTGCTATTATTTTTTGTTGGTTTGGTTGCTCTAGTCCAACTCTTTTCTTCTTTTGTGCTTTTGGTGTAACTGCATACTTGGTTTGCATGGTAGCATGTTAGGGCATTCTTCTACATGAAGCCGTGTAATGATTTCTATTAACCCATATATATGCACTCACACAGGTACAATAAAAGGGGAAACATGAAATGATTTATGCAAACCCTCTGCTTGTAGGTGTTGTTTAGCTCCCCCACCAGACACAACTCATTATATGTTGCATAAATTTCCTCACAAACCTTATTGTTTTATGCAAGTCGAGTCTTTTCTCTTTTCCTATGTACTTTTAGAGTCTAGGAGAGTCATGTAACAAAAATAAGATACGGGCAGGAGTTCCGAGGTGCTTTGTGTGGGAATCAAGTGGTGAGGACTAAGAACAGATGCTCTTATCCCGTCTCTTAATTTTGCATTTTATATTAATGTATAGAATTAGTACCGGACATATATATACAAATTCTGGCCTCTATTTTTTCTCTTCTGGAATATGTTGCTGACCCAACAACATCGGACTTTCATATATATATTTTTTTAGTTTGTTCTCTACCTTACTACATGCTTGAATGCCTAGAACAGATTCCTTGTTTATTTATATGGTTTGTTTGGGAATCAAGAAAGCAATATAAGCTCATTAGGAGTTAAAATTCTAAAAATTTATACAAAATCCTAACAAAATATTCAAGATAATGAATTTTTAGGATTAAAATATTCAGGACTTTAAAACATGGACTTTTACTTTTTTGTATGGCTTTTGGGCTGGATTTTAAACAGGTTGCATTACATGGGCTTAACCCAAGTCATATAATAAAGCCTCCACAACATCTAAGGATCGTTCTAGACAATTGTATTCTTTTTTGCCTATCTTGAGAAGAAGTGACAGCAACTTTATATATGCTTAAAAATAGAAGAAAAATATGGACGTATTAAATATTCAATAATTGTAAAGTCACACTTATCAACGCAAGTATACGTATCACTCAAGTAATATAGGGCTCTAATGGAGTCCTAGATATCGATCCCACAGGGAGTAGTTAAGAATTACGGACTAAGACCTTAGAAAAGCAATACTTTAATCACAACAACGACGTTCAATTTGCTTATCTGTCACTAATAGGCAATTGAAATAAATAGATAATTTTATTAACTAATAAATAACTAATGATATAAAGTAGGGTTTAATTGTAATATTCAATATATAAGAAAACATTCTTCTCCTTGTCAAGAAATTATAGTGAATGGATAAAATGAATTAGTTCAATTTATATTGTGCCAAATAGAAGCATACATATTCTTTACCCTTTGGTCCAGGCATAAAGAACATTGACTAATCCTATGCTTGTTTACTAAAT
>NW_018222544.1:2819-3464 GCF_001263595.1 Phalaenopsis equestris
ACACATCAGCACCCAAACAATAGGACCGAATTGGAGATTTTAGTCTGTCACTCTAAAATCTCCAATTCTACGTCTGATAATAATATTTCCCTATTTATTTGCACCCAACTTCCAAGGGCTTTGATCTCCCTGGATCTATTTTTCACTTTAGCTGTAAAACTCAACATAGTTTAACAAATCAATTGGCCAGATTGTAAGTAAATTAAGATTGAAGTGAAAAGATCATCACAATTTCTTAAACATATTCATGGCTCCACCAATTCAAATCACCATTTCACAAATCTTAAAATCTCTTCCTTTCTTTACAGCACACAGAATTCCTTTTCGAAGTAGCAAGGAGGAGGAAATCTCTCACTTTCCCTCCACTCTTACAATCTCTCGAAGAAATCCTCACAATATTGGAACTCTAGTAAATCCACTAATGGAACCTCTCTAAAATCCAGGACCTCTTGACTCTCCAATTTTTGGCCAAAAATGTTCTTTTAAAGTTGTGGATGAGCTTTCCCAAGAGTTGCCTAAGCATCCATTCAAAATTTGGCCTTATCCAAAGCATGAGTAGGCATAACCGTAGATCTCGCCGTGGGCGGGGTCGATGGCGTCGTCGGCGGGTTTCTGAAGAATTTTGTCCTGTTGTCTCGGGAAAAG
>NW_018222545.1:0-6627 GCF_001263595.1 Phalaenopsis equestris
ATGTGTATGTATGTAGTAGGCAAGTTTTAATAACATATAATTATTATCTTACTCTACATCAATTAGATTTTTTATTTTTGTGATTATGAAGATTAAGTGGTCGAGATTAAGAGAATTAGTTCAAATGACTTAAGGATGGCACAAAAATCTTTATGTCTAGGAATTTATTCTGGATTTTTCTATTTTCATTAGCATCTAAAACCATAATTATTATCTTACTCTACATCAATTAGATATTTTATTTTTGTGATTATGAAGATTAAGTGGTCTAGATTAAGAGAATTAGTTCAAATGGCTTAAGGATGGCACAAAAATCTTTACGTCTAGGAATTAATTCTGGATTTTTCTATTTTCATTAGCATCTAAAACTGAATACTTGGAATGTATTTTAGTAGTAGTAGATCTAGTGGCATAATTGTAATAATGGGTGATCAAATCATTAGGAGTGAACGTTTTAAAGGTCTCAAATCTATTTTCCAAAGTGATGGTGATATAGAAGGGGATGTTATTAGCATAATTGAAGTTGGATGGTTGAAGTGGATGAATGCATCAGGCTTATTGTTTGATAGAAAAGTACCTCTTAGACATGAAGGAAAATTTTATAAGATGATGGTAAGACTTGCAATGCTTTATGACGCAAAATGTTGGCTTATAAAAGTGAAGGATAAAACTAAGTTAAGTGTTGCTGAGATGAGAATGCTTAGGTGGACGAGTGGCTTTACACTCGGAGACAAATTTTGAAATGAATGTATCCATGAAAGGGTTGGTGTAGCTCCAGTGGCAGACAAGAGCAAAGAGAGTCATCTTAGATGTTTTGGTCACATTAAATGTTGACCATCTGATGATCCGATTTTGAGAGTAGATGTTTTAGATTGGACATATGTTAAAAAAGGTAGAGGTAGACTTAAAAAAGACTTGGGCATGTTTTATTAAAAATGATCTTAATTTATTAAAATTTAATGAAAATATGACACTCAATAGGACACAATTCAGAAAAAGAATTAATGCAGCTGGCCCCACTTAGTGGGACAAAGGCTTGTTGTTATTGTATTAACATCCTTTCCTAAATTTCATAAGTTTAATGCAATTTTTGTATTTTAAGATGATAAATGTTTGAGAAAGACATTATTAAATCAAGCTTGGGTTTGATTTGGTACCTTGAATTTATATTAGATTTCTAAAAATGTAAGCTAACTTCAGTGATTTTATAAGCGTTAAATATATTACTAATTCTCTCTTTTGTTTGGATTTTAATTAGTATTAATTTTTCCATAAAATTGGTACTAATATGCCCATGCAAAGGAGTCAAAGATTGAGGTGCCCATGGTGCAGCTTAAACAGACCATGAGGTGGTAGGCTGTATTGAGAGTCATTTTGTTACAACCCCATAGCTCCAATGGCCCTAGGTGGCAAGTTATCTAACACATGCTAGTGAATTCTTGGTGTAAATGTTTAGAATTTTGACTATAATTCGAAGTGTTTAAGCTAGGGTGGTGCTAACAATGGGAATTATTCTCTTGAAGTTGGTGAGCATGTTGTTAATGGCTGTTGAAGACAACACATGTAGTGGTTGAAGTGCTCAGAGGCAAAGTACGCATAATGGTGAAATTTTCATGGGATGGGACGAGATGATGGGTTATCTCAGAGCAAGGTGTCAAGTTATCATATTGAGATAGAGATGAGTAGCCCCCTCGTGAGATGATAAAAGGTTGCCTAAGATAAATGGGTGGAAAATTGTCCTGAGGTGGGATAGTGATGATTTGCCTCTGGACAGGATGATTGGTTATGTCTTGTTTAGGCAATTAATTGATGTTTCTAGGAGAGATGATGAGTTGCTTTGTGTTGTTAGGAAGAGAAGAAGAAGTCATATTAGGACATGATTATGGTAGGCCATTAGAAGACATAATACTTGTCCACTTAGGTGTTCTCTTTCCTTATAAGTGGGTGCTGACCCCTCCCCCCACCTTACCCCCTTCTTCATAAGATGCCCAAAGAGTGCTTGCAAGGAATCCTAAAGACATTCTAAAGGGTGGGCTGTCCTTCCTATTGTCATAGGATGATGGGTAAGGGAGTTTACTGAGTGGAGAACTCAACAAGGTTCTAGAAGTGGTTGGAGAATGCACTTTCTGTCGAGACATAAAGGTAGAAGTCAACAAGTAACTTGTTACTTCAGTTTGAAGATGTCCATGAGCTAGGAGATTCTTTTGTAAAAAGCTTCTTAGATGTTATTGGCCGATTATTAAACCTTGCCAAAATGCCAACAAAATATTTTTGACTTTACACAGCTGCCAAGGGAATGAGTTTATAACCCCTAAGGGTGGGCTGGA
The DNA here is from genome assembly GCF_001263595.1 of Phalaenopsis equestris. Lineage (NCBI taxonomy): Eukaryota > Viridiplantae > Streptophyta > Magnoliopsida > Asparagales > Orchidaceae > Phalaenopsis > Phalaenopsis equestris. The sequence continues at coordinate 2,328 of NW_018222545.1, forward strand.
AAATATTTATACTAGACACAGCTAGCAATGGGTTGCAGCTTGCTCTAGAGAGATTTTTTTGTGCAAAATGCTAGGTTAGTGATCTTTCCTAAAAGGGAATCTAGCCAAATGTAACATTTGGCTTGATCTTTATTATTTTTGGAAACCAACATAATTTTGTCCTTGTGCTCTAAAATGTCAAATAAAGCATAATTCTTAGAACTGGACTCTAGGGTTCGATATCCTGGATGGGCATATCGGACTTGTAGGAGTTGTTCGATATCGAGTGCTAAGATGGAGTGTTGGCCAAGGGTCGAAAGTGGGCTTTGAAAAGGATTGCCATTGAGCTAAAGTATGTCGGTTATAGGCTGACTTGAAAAGACTGTCAAGGCATAGTTTTCGCTTGACAAATGGGTGTCTGTTAAGGGTTTTCTTGAAGATGGTACTGTGAGGGGTGGCTTCGTTGGCGAAGTTGCTGAGAAGGGTGACTTCTCAAGAGAAATCGTTGAGAAGAGGATATCGGCCATGGGCAAACTGATGAAGTGAGCCTTTTAGGAAAAGTCATTTAGAAAGAAAGCATCATAGAATATGAATACTTTGTGATTTTAAGTACTATTTATTGTAGACGTAAAGATCCTTTATCTTTATCTATCATGAATTTTTTATTCTTGATCCGATGTGATTTCTGAAATTTTTTTGGGATATAATCTCCTTTCATAATATTTTCATCTTTTTCTTTTTTATTACGGTTATTTCACAATACATTCATCTTTGTTGTTTCTTTATTATCTCTTCTAGTTTTATAGTTTTCCTGCGTTAGTAATTACTTTTAGGAGAAATAAACTGACTTGATAAGAACCAAAACTTCTCTATGTTAATTTTTTTTATTCACTTTGGATTTCATGTTTATTATTTTGCATAACTATGCAATTTGATATTTATCAGTCAAGCTCTATGTATATACTTCTTTGCATTATAGTAGCAAAAACTTATAGTAGTTTTTAAATATTTTAAGAATTGATGTCAAACCCATATAGAAAAAGTAAAAAGAGAAAGCTTTCAATGCTTAAGGTTTTTCACATGACCAACTATTAAATCTTGAACTATATCCTTCAAAGATACGACATCTAGATTTTCTTTGCTTGTTCTAACTTTAATAACATGATCATGTTTTAACTCTAAAGGGATCCAATGTTTTATTTACTAATGAGTAGCAGCTTGTTGCAGGAAGCTTCTGCCTTAGAAAGAGAAGGCAAGGATTTAATTACCCAAGGGCTCATTTGTATGCTTGAAGTGAAGAAAAAAAATTCAAAACATTGATTACTGAATTTCATGATTTGGTTGGATATCAGTATTGATTTATAACTCTAATATCCCGCAGAAGTAATGGTTTCATTTTTACACAAAAATTAGGGGAAAAATAAAACCATCATTAAATACATCATGTTTTCCATCTATAGGCAACTAAATAAGCCCTCTCTAAAGTTTCTTTAATTATCAATGTAGAATTTATGTTAAGCTCTTCTAAACTAATGCTGACTAAAGGGTTGCTTTGGATTTTTTTATAAAACAGAACAAAACAAAATAAAATAAAAAAGGATTTGTTTTCTTGCTTTTTTATTTTAATAGATTTAGATTTATTTTTAAATCATAGAAAATAAGTTTTAAAATTTTTGAAATATTTTTTAAAATATATTTTTTCGGAAACATAAAACTTGAAAATGGACACCTTAATGTTGACTTGGACTTTATTATTTTTTTTCCCTTGTGGCATTGCTGACTTGTTATGTTCTCTACATCTCAATGTTGTCGATCATTGGAGCCTTCTCGATTGAGATTCTTCTTCTTCTACATTTAGACACTGTTGATCATGGACTTGTTATGCCTTCTCCTTCTTGATCACGAATCATATTTTGGTTGCTAAGTCCTCTTCGACCATTCTTCAGAACAAAGATAGGTAACTCTTACAATCTCTTCATATTTCAATGATAATTTTAATATCCTCTTCATATTTCTTTATTTTAATTAGTGTTAATTCCTTGTGGCGCTACTGAATTGTTTGGTTCAAAGTGAAATTTGAGCAAGATTGCATTCAATATAAAATCCCTAGATCAAGAAATGTTGAATGAAGCTTTTAGAATAGGAAAATTTATGCCATCTTATGCCTAGTTCATAAATATTAGAAGTACTTTCTGTGTTTGCTAATTTTTTATACCTGATTTGAATTAATGATAGACATCTAGATAGATCTCTAACACTAAAGCACAAATTAGATTGAGTAAAATTAAGAGATGGAAGTGCTGTTTACAACATAACTTATCAGACTGCATATGCCTACAATAATCAACATAACACTGTAGCATTCAATCCAAATACTGACCCAATCCAATTAGACCCACTTTTTTCTCATATAGGGCAAACTATTCAACCTGAAGATATAGATGAGATAGAAATAACAACACCCTCATCTAACCTTCTCCTTGAATTTGAAGACGACAAAAATTTTGGAAATCAAAGACACCCAAAATTAACCTTATGAGAAAATGAAAACTTATTGTCTATACAACCTAGAAGATCTCTAGACACTAATAGATCACTCTTTCTTCAACCAACTCTAAAAATAAAAGAATATAATAATAATCAATTATTAGTAACTGGTTATTATGTTTCACCAGAACGAAAATGTATATTCTACTAGACAAAAGATTTCATAAGTCACATATAGACCAAAACTTAATACCAAAAAATTTACAAAGAGCAAAAGATATATCCTATATTTATCAAGATTATTTAGGACAAAAACATCTTTGTACACACGAAGCTAATATCCTTTTTGGTTTTTAGGATATAAATAATCTGTGAATAGACTTTCAACATTTATTTATAACTGATGATAAAAATTCAAATTGTATGCTGGTAGGCATGGACTTTCTCCGACAACATACTATAACATTTACACATGAAAATATTAATTTTGATAATTATACCCTTCCATGAAATACGGTTTCATAGCTATATTACAATGGAATTATACAATTCTACCTGCGAACTTATCCCTTTACATGCATTATGTGATACATAAAGTGATTACTGTATTTAAAAAATGTATAATTTCACCACATATACCAATCCATTTAGAACAATTGCTACTCGAAACATTTAATGGAACACGAACCATAAATGAATATTGGACTAATCAATACTTTGTCATCCAATCCGCCCTTTGAAAAATAAACAAATTATGGTGGCTTCTCAACGACGGTTCATATATAATTTTAGGAAATAATCTTTTTAAAATATTTTCATCGTTTACATAAAATGAAAATAACATCATTTTAGTCAGCCCTAACAGACATTCAATCCACTGCCCAATTATAAAAACTCTCGAATTTTACTCAACAATTCTTATTTTCCGCAGCCAGCGTGGTGATGTTCCACTTGACCAAAATCTAAAAATTTTTATTCTTTCCCTCATCTATTTAATATCAATTTAAGTCTAAAAACTACATCCTCCCCTGAAAACGACAAACTAAATAAACTACGATCTTCTGCAAATTCTTTATTTAAACAGACATTCTCAGAAAATCAATTACAATTTTGGAAACAAAACGAAGTAAAACCCATGAAATATACTTCTGAAGATAAAAAACAATTCCAAATTCAAGTCAAAGAATCACTAGATCTTAAATTAATAGAGCTTAGTAACGGTCCACATAGTATTCCAGCCTTTTTGGTACGAAATTATGTAGAAAAAATAATATTAGTAATTAATTATAAAAAATTTAAAGATAAAACCAAATTCAACGGGTATTTTTTACCAAATAAAGAAATATTAATCAATCATATGAAAACAACCAAATGTTTTTCTAAATTAGACTGCAAATCAGGATTCTGACAAATTAAAATGCATCATGATAGCCGAGAATTTACTGCATTTATCACATCACAAGGACATTATCAATGGAATGTAATGTCTTTTGGTTTAAAAAATGCCTCTCAAATATTTCAACGAAGAATTAATAGTATTTTTAATGAATTATCACATTTTTGCTCTATATATGTAGATAATATTTTAATATTTAGTCAAAATATTACTGAACATTTAAAACATTTAACTTTTCTCGCTCAAAAAGCCCAAAAACATGATATAGCATTAAGTAAAAAGAAAGTCGTATTTCTAGCCAACATTATTGAATTTTTAGGACTTGTAATAAATAAATGTTCTATTGAATTACAAGAACACATATTAACAAAAATAAACCATTTTAAACAAATAAGTAATAAAAAAGACTTACAATGGTTTATAGGATGTATAAATTAC
>NW_018222546.1:0-364 GCF_001263595.1 Phalaenopsis equestris
TTGTGGTAGTTAATATTTTATTTTTTAAATTTTAGCTTAGTAACTGTTGTTTTCTGTTTAGTACTATTATTTAGTTAGTTTAGAACTTAACCTAATTTCATATCTGTTATAAAGTAGAAAATCTTGCTAGCTTAGATTTTAAACTTGAAATTCAGAAACTGCTGTCCTGTATTTTTCTTTTATCATGTTAGTGTGATGTTTGCTTCTATACCCACTGTTTAGAAGCCTATTGAATCTCTACATGTTAAACTAAAATAAAATGTTACAAAGTTTGATCAAAATTAATTTTACTCCCGTCTTTAGTTTTATACTTGTATAAGTAGGATGTAAGAATTCCTGTTAGCATGTTATTTCAATTTTCATT
>NW_018222547.1:0-1540 GCF_001263595.1 Phalaenopsis equestris
TTGAGTGATATGCATGTAAATATGAATGTTTAAGTATTAAATATGTAAATAAGTAAGAATTTGTTTTTTTTTAACTTCCTGATTTGAAAGAGGTGATTTGATGATTTTCTGATTTTAAAACTAATTTAAATATAAATATAACCTTTTGATTTTAAAATAGGTGAGACCAAACGGATTTCACATTTTAAATAACTTAAATAATTGAATACAATACTACAAGTAATACACTTATCCCGAAAGATAAATATATTACTTGTAATAGAGTTTCAATCACCTAGATTAAACAATTTGCGACATCCGTTTTGGTCTGCGAAATATTTTTATAAAAAGGCCAACAAGTTCCCCTATCTAACATAAAAATTAGACAGAGTTTATTTTATCTAGGCTCCTGGTTCCCTATAGAGGCAAGCCCCTATAGTTAATTACATCTTAAATGATCGAAATCACTTAAAAAAACTCTCGATTAAGATCTAGTGGTTTTGCTTTCAAGATTTCAAAGTTTAAGTTTTCACGATTGGACATGGGGAAAATCAAATGAGAATGACTCAAAATAGGAACAATTATTTAAGGAATCCAAAGGGAAGAAAAGTAGGGGATATCACAGATCCAGGAGAAACCCTGGGGATGTCCCAACTATCCTATTGTTAGGCTTTATGTCTTTGAAGTGATGATTATTTGATATTTCAATCTTGCAGATTATTTAAGATTTACGACTTATGTTTACAAAATATCGGACTGTGCAAAGAGCCTAAAAAGATAGGAGGATTTACTCCGTACCGCACGGTAACATCGGAATCCTAAAGTGTTAGGACTTATAGTTGCACAACATAGTTGTACAAAAAAGCCTAAAGAGTGACCCTATGGGTTGTTATTTAAACTAAAGAAGGTGATAGATGATGTGAATGTGTTTTGCTGTTGCGAAGATGTTTATCTGTTGCAGATCCACTTTAAAATTGTTCCTCGCCGTGCCGCCCACGATGTTCGCTTCAAGCTTCTCGTAGTAGCACCTCCTGGTTTAGTTTTAGTTTTGAAAATGCCCCTAACCACTAGGTTATCGTATCAAAGTAACTAATCATGCAGTGTGAAAGAAAAGTAACAATGTACTATACAGTAAAAAGAAAGACATTATAACATGCTGAAAGAAGACTATAAGGTGCTATAAAGAGTAGTGTAACAGGATATAAAAACAATATAACATGCTGGGAAAATAAAATGATGTAATATAAATTAAACTTGTACACCTGATAGGTTCATTGCTCCTTTAAGTTTAGCTATTATGCGCTGTGTAAAAGAGAAAAATATGACCTGAAAAAGACTTAACAGAAACAGGTAAATTATAGAAAAAAGACAAATAAAATAAAATACAATATGACACATAAAGGACCAAGAATAAGAAATTTATATGCGATATTGGAATGTCCCCAATTGTCAGGAGGATTTGAGTGTAAGACAAACTCAAATCCCGAAACATTGGGTTTCAGTTTTGGTCAAGTTAAGGTAAGAATTTCATTATTTGATCTAATTAAATCAGTCATGAATC
>NW_018222547.1:2982-5077 GCF_001263595.1 Phalaenopsis equestris
CAAGAGAAGCAAGATGTGAGCCCCAAAAGTAATTTTTCAACTTTTAAAAGCAACATCCAACATATATTTCAACAAGGGGCAACAAGAGAAGCAAGATGTGAGCCCCAAAAGTAATTTTTCAACTTTTAAAAGCAACATCCAACATATATTTCAACAAGGGGCAACAAGAGAAGCAAGATGTGAGCCCCAAATGTAATTTCCAGCATTTAAAAGCAACTTACAACATATATTTCAACAAGGGGCAGCAAGAAAAAAGCAAGATGTGAGCCCCAAATATAATTTTCCAACACACAACACGAATTCAACATGTGTTCCAGCAACGGGGGCAACAAATGAAGCAAAGATAGGCCCCAAACATGCCTTATTTTCACTTAATCTAACATGTATTCATGTTTAAATTTCAAGCTAAACAAAGTTATGTTTTCCCTATTCCATGCCATATGAAATAGTGCAATATAGAAGATAGGAAGAAGAATATCTTTTCATTTTATAAACTTAAAGCGAAGAAAGAGTAAAGTAGGCTTGAGAAAACCACTCCAAACGCCAACCCTAGAAAATCCTCACGATTTCTAGCTTACGGCACGACAAATTCGAGACTTTGGGATCTTCGAACAGCAAAGGAACAAAGCTTCCTCTCCAACAGGGAAAACAGAAAAGAAATTACCCTAATCGAATGAAGAATAGAGGTAGAAAAGCATCTGAATCTCCCTAAAATCTCTCAAGAACTCTCTCAAAATTTTCAACAACCACCAACAGTAGTTTAGGAAGTTATTTTATAGGCAGAGAAGAGGAGAAGAAACAATCTACCAGCCACCCTAGCCAACGAATCACAAAGAAGAAATGAAACGACACCATAAAGAGGAGAGCGTGCAGCCTCGAGGAAGAGAAGCGTCGGCCAGGTGGAACCTCGCAGTTGGAGGTTGAATTTGTTTTGTGTTGGAAAATTATATTTGGGGCTCACATCTTGCTTCTCGTGCTGCCCCTTGTTGAAATATATGTTGGGTGTTGCTTTTAAAAGTTGGAAAACTACATTTGGGGCTCACATCTTGCTTCTCTTGCTGTCCCTTGTTGAAATATATGTTGTATGTTGCTTTTAAATGCTGGAAACTACATTTGGGGCTCACATCTTGCTTCTCTTGTTGCCCCTTATTGAAATATATGCTGGAAGTTGCTTTTAAAAGTTGAAAATTTACTTTTGGGACTCACATCTTGCTTCTCTTGCTGCCCCTTGTTGAAATATATGTTGGATGTTGCTTTTAAAAGTTGGAAAATTACATTTGGGGCTCACATCTTGCTTCTCTTGCTGCCTCTTGTTTAAATATATGTTGAATGTTGCTTTTAAAAGTTGAAAAATTACATTTCGGGCTCACATTTTGCTTCTCTTTCTGCCCCTTGTTGAAATATATGCTGGAAGTTATTTTTTAAATGTTGGAAATTACATTTGGGGCTCAAATTTTGCTTCTCTTGTTGCCCCTTTGTTGAAATATATTTTGGAAATTGCTTTTAAGAGTTGGAAATTATGTTTGAGGCTAGTCTAGTCTAGTCATGTTCTTGGGCTCGGTTTGAGCTCCTTTTAATGATTTATGTTAGCTGAAATACTTTACTGTTTCGTTCCTTTTTTTTGCTGGATTTGGTTTGTCCCTCGTGATGGACTCGATTTGCCCAATTTCTTGGGCACGATTTGGCGGCTGTTTTTGTTCTCTCTCTGGTTTTACATGTGAGCTAGTTTATGGCTTAATTAAATCATTGTTTGGGGGTTGGTTTGGTGGTTGTCTTGCTTCTTTTCCAGGCCTTAGCCGTGAGCTAGTTTAGGGCTTAATTAAATCATTGTTTGAGGCTAGTTTGGTGGTTGTTTTGCTTCTTTTCCAGGCCTTAGTCGTGAGCCTCAATTGGTGGATGTTGTCTTACGGTTTTCTTTTGTTGCCTACTACTCGTGACCCCTATATGTTATGATCGATGTTGGGATTGGCTGGAATTTGATTTGTTCCTTATTTTAGCCTGGTCATGGGCTTCCCCTATGGTTCTTTTATGATTGATTCAAGCTTAAATAACATTGAGTTGATACCTATTGTGTTGACTTTGGGCATTGTTTGTT
>NW_018222547.1:5109-9256 GCF_001263595.1 Phalaenopsis equestris
GAAAGAGAAAGGGAGAGAAATTTAAAAATAAGATTTGGATCTTCGAGGTGATAAAATCTAAAGAGGGGATAGAATAGTGAACCATCTACCGTTCCTTTTTGCATATGAAAGATAAAATTGTAAATTCGAAGAATAGATTGAAAGATTAGTAGACATGTACTTAGGTCCCCTAAGTTTTGAATCAACTTAAATCCAATTGCTCTAACTAGGTTTGAAGCACACTTCACAACCCTTTTGCCAAAACTATAAGTTCACCCCAAAGTTTTAAAAGCCCGATAGTGAGTTAAGCTTAATCTAAAGATGTTTTGAGAGTTAGTTGAAAGGCACTTAGTTGAAATTAGACACTTTAAGACATTTCAAGTTTAAACTAAAGTGTAGACTTCCTGAGTCTTAGGAGCACACCTTAAGAGAGTTTATCATCCTAATTTTCAAATGATCCTAAGATGCCACACATCTGACCCCAGTTCATGAGATAACTAGGACACTAGGCACAAGGGTGCACTAGATTGTGATTCATGACTAATTTAATTAGATCAAATAATGAAATTCTTACCTTAACTTGACCAAAACTGAAACCCAATGCTCCGAGATTTGAGTTTGTCTTACACTCAAATCCTCCTGACAATTGGGGACATTCCAATATCACATATAAATTTTCTATTCTTGGTTATTTATGTGTGATATTGTATTTTATTTTATTTGTTTGTCTTTTTTCTATGAGTTACCTGTTTCTGTTAAGTCTTTTTCAGGTCATACTTTCCTCTTTTATACAGCGCATAATAGCTAAACTTAAAGGAGCAATGAATATATCATGTGTACAGATTTAATTTATATTACAGCATTTTATTTTCCCAGCATGTTATATTATTTTTATATCCTATTATACTACTCTTTATAACACGTTATACTCTTTTTTCAGCACGTTATACTGTCTTTCCTTTTTATTATATAGTACATTGTTACTTTTCTTTCACACTTTATGCTTAGTTACTTTGGTACGCCATGCCTTAGTTTAGAATAACCTAGTGGCTAGGTGCATTTTCAAAATAAAAACTAAACCAGGAGGTGCTACTACAAAGAGTTTGGAGCGAACATGGAGGGCAGCGCGACGAGGAACAATTTCTAGGTGGATTTGCAGCAGCAAAACATGAAAACACATCATATGAACATATTCACATCACCTATCACCTTTCTTTAGTTTAAATAACTCATAGGATCACCTTTTAGGGTTTTTGTACAACTCTGTTGTACAATTATAAGTCCTAACGCTTTAGGATTCCGAGGTTACCGTGTTGTACGGTGTAAATTCTCTTATCTTTTTAGGCTCTTTGCACAGTTCGATATTGTGTATACATAAGTCTTAAATCCTAAATAATTTGTAAGATTGAAATATCAAATTACATCACTTCAAAGACGTAAAGTCAAACAATAGGATAGTTGGGAGTTCACCGGAGTTTTCCCCAGATCTGTGACATCCCCTACTTTTCTTCCCTTTTGATTCCTTAAATAATTGTTCCTATTTTGAGCAATCCCCATTTGATTTTTCTCATGTCCAATTGTGAAAACCTAAACTTTGAAATCTTGAAAGCAAAACCACCTGATCTTAATCGAGAGTTTTTTGAAGTGACCCCCAGTCATTTAAGATGTAATTAACTATAGGGGCTTGCCTCTATAGGGAACCAGAAACCCAGATAAAATAAACTCTATCTAATTTTTTTTTATGTTAGATAGGGGAACTTGTTGGCCTTTTTATAAAAATATTTCGCAGAACAAAACGGATGTCGCAAATTGTTTAATCTAGGTGATTGAAACTCTATTACAAGTAATATATTTATCTTTCGGGATAAGTGTATTACTTGTAGTATTGTATTCAATTATTTAAGTTATTTAAAATGTGAAACTCGTTTGGTCTCACCTATTTTAAAATCAAAAGGTTATATTTATATTTAAATTATTTTCAAAATCAGAAAATCATCAAATCACGAAGTTTTTAAAAAAAACAGCGGACAGAATTGTGTGGTATGTATGTAAATACCCCATTAAAAAATTGCATATCACCTCAATTGGCAAGTTAATATTGTGGTACATTGTCATCAAAATTGTTGCAAAGCATGAAATAACAAGCATATACCTAATTTGCAATTACCCAACTGCGTGGGAGCTTACCGCCAGTGTTGTTGTAGTAGCTACAATACTGCAACGTGCTATTGTAGTTGTTACAGTAACTGCAATCTCCCTTTTCTGATGATTTCCCATTTTAATTTCTTTTTTTCTCAACTTCTTTCATGTTCCTCTTCTTGTCTATTATATCACTTTCTCATCCCACGCTTTACATATTTTATCTAATAATCCCCTCTTTATATGGGTTTTGTTTTCTGAGGTTAGAGGAGAAGATTTTTGGATGATTGTTGATTTCAGCTATTGCCTTTAAGTGTTCTTTCCGTCCGGGGGTTGTATCTGACAGCAAAAAGGTGCATCGGTTGTAACATATCCGAGATAGTGACTGTCTCAAGAGTCCGAGTGGTGCTCCGGCTATAGCTCAATCCTAACGAGATATTCATCTTTTTACAACCCCCTTCGGCTCACCTTCAGCAGGCCACTAGCCCTTCTCCACACCTCTCAGGCTATCAGCTTGTTGTTCCCCTCCAACTTACCTTTAGCATCCCGATAGTCGATCCCTATGCGTTCCAACAGTTGTTTACTTGTTGCTCCCTCTTCCCTACAGTCAAACCTATTGTTCCTTCCCCTATTTCCCTACCATCATACCTAGTTCTCTCTCCTTGTTGTTGCCAACATCCCCACATCCTATCATCACCATTATTGAAGTTTTCGTGTATGTTTTTATTCTTGTGTTGTTGTTTGTTGTCGTTATTTCATGTCGCAAGAGTCTCATTTGTATCCTTTTGAATTTAGTAATAATAGTTGTTTTTTTGTGGTGGTTTGGGTCTTTTCCTCCGACATCATTTGGTGTCAGAGCTAGATCAATTATAGTCTTATCCTATGGTTCCCTAGCATCCGTCCCCACCTAAACCATCTCCTACCAAATTTTTTTGCCCTAAAAGCATCGACGGATGAAGTCGAAACTCCCCAACCCTGGGAGATTGACACTAGAGCTTACCATCTGCGGCACTGTAGAAGCTACAACATCGCTAAGACATTATTGTAGCAGCTACATTAACTGCAATCCCCCATTCCTATTTAATTTCATTTCCTTCCCTGATGATTTCTCATTATAATTCATTTCCTTCTCTACTTCTTTCTTATTCCTCTCCTTGCCTATTAAATTTATTTCCTATTCTACTCTTTACCTATTTTATTTACTAATGCCCTCTTTATATAGGTGTTATTTTATGAGGTCAGAGGAGGAGGTTTTTGGATGATTGCTTATTTCAGCAACTGCCTTTGAGGTGTTTTTCCCCTCCGAGGGTTGTATCTGACTACGAGAATGTGCTATGGTTGTAACTCGTCTGACGTGGTGACTGTCTCCAAGGGTCCAGGTAGTGTTCCGATTGTAGCTCAACTCTGATGAGACATTTATCTTTCTGCAGTCCCCTCTCCCACATAGTCCAACAATCGCCTTCTTGCTGCCCTTCCTCAATTCATCTTCAGCAGACCGCTAGCCCTTCTCCACACCATCTCGCAGGCTGCCAGCCTGTTGTTCCCTTCTCGCTCACCTCCAACATCCCGCTAGTCGACCCCTATGCCTTTCATCAGTCGTCTACTTGTTGTTCCCCCTTTCCTATAGTCAAACCTGTTGTCCCTTCTCCTGTTTTCCTACCACCGGCCCTAGTTCCCTCTCTCTGTTGTCGCCAACATTCCCACCTGCTACTGTCAGCCTTCTTGGAGTATATGTATTGTTTCTTTATGCTTGTGTTGTTGTTCGCAGTTATGATTTCAAGTCGCAAGAGCCTCGTTTGTACTCTTTTAAATTCACTGATAATAATTGTGTTTTAACATGATTAATTGTGTCTTTTTTCTCAAGTATCATTTGGTATCAGAGCTAGCCCAACTCTAGTCCTATACTAGGATTCCCTAACATCTGCCCCCACCCAAGCCACCTCCTACCAAAATTTTTCTGCCCCTAAAAGCTTCGACGGATGAAGTTGAAACTCCCCAATCCCGGGAGATTGACCCTCGAGCTTACTAC
>NW_018222548.1:0-460 GCF_001263595.1 Phalaenopsis equestris
CAGTTTTGAAAATATTTTTCATCCTCCCAAACTTAGATTTTTAACAGATTAACAATTTAGCATCAGATAATTATATATGCAGGAAATGAAAATTGAAATAACTTGCTAACAGGAATTTTTACATCCTAATGATACGAGTATAAAACTAAAAACAGGAGTAAAATTATATTTTGATCAAATTTTCTAACATTTTTTTTAGTTTGACATGTTGAGATTCAAATAGACTTCTAAACAGTGGGTATAAAAGCAAACAACACACTGACATGATAAAGGAAAAATACAGGGCAACAGTTTCTGAATTTCATGGTTAAGATCTAAGCTAGCAAGATTTTCTACTTTATAACAGATATGAAATTAAGTTAAGTTCTAAACTAACTAAATCACTGTACTAAACACAAAACAACATTTACTACCCTAAAATTTAAAAATAAAATATTAACTACCACAAACGTCATAATAA
>NW_018222548.1:601-1507 GCF_001263595.1 Phalaenopsis equestris
AGAATCACCGTTGTACCATTTTTCTACAGGCTCATAATCAGGATATCGAGGATATGGAGGAAATTGCACTCCTGGTTCACCTCTAATCAGGCTCTCCAAAGATGCGTGGAATTTCTCTTCATAATCACTCTTCCTTCTATTATAACTATTAGTATGATCTACAAAACGCTCTAAATTTTGTACCTTATCAGCGGTAAAATTGATATTATCCATCATCTTCTGCAATAACTCATCATGAGTCTTAGTAGAATCCCCTCTAGATGTAGAAGCACATGAAGTAGATGGTCTAGATGAAGATGCAGCAGAGGTAGATGCTGTAGGCGTCTCTAATCCACAGCTCCTGGAAAGTCCTCCTCTCCAGCAAAAAATTGAATGCTCAGAATAAGTCTTCACATTCACCTTTGTGATGGGCTTTAGAGGTAACAAAACTTCCTCCCAGCTATCATACTTTACTCCAGCCTGCTCGCATAAAGAAAATATCAAGGAAGCAAATCCCATACCTGTAGTAGTAGTAGCAGCAGCTGAACTGATGAAAGTTACCCTATGTTGATGGGCTTTCCCTTCTAAATACAATAATTCAACATCGCTCTCTCTCTGGTCACTTCACTGAGATGTTTGTAGAAAGCAGACGAGCATAAATGAAATAGTGTCAGGCCTTTGAAGGTGCACATAACTTTGAAGCTGGGAAATTTACTCTCCTCTCATTGGTAATCTTCCAGAGTCCTCCCCCAATAGTTAAGTATGAAATAATCTCGTCTAACTCCTCTTCCGTAGGACTATAATTTGCATAAAAACACAAAGTCTCTGATGGTAAATGGTAAAACAAACCTCTGGAGTAAAAGGTACCAACTTCCCTTGAACGATGACTCAAGCGTCCTCAGCCTCTGGGAGATTTGCATAAAACTC
>NW_018222549.1:0-242 GCF_001263595.1 Phalaenopsis equestris
ATCCCAATAAATCCCTAATATTTATAATTTCATTTCTCTTAACTACCCCTGACCCGATTTGGCCTATTTGACCATCTTTAACTAAAATCCCCAAATTGCCCTTTAAAGACTCAAATTTCCCCAAATCCATCTCAAATGTCCACCAATTTGATCACAATTGACCTCAATTCCAATCCCAAACTAAAAATAAATTTTTATATGACCAACCTAAATCAAATCCAAGCTCAATTGGTCCATGATTT
>NW_018222550.1:0-613 GCF_001263595.1 Phalaenopsis equestris
TGACCCAAACTCAAAGGAGGAATCGTAATAGAAAATTCCAAAGGGCCATTAAAGCTCAGGCTCCCAAGGAAACACATGTTGAGGAGGAGTCTCATCAATTTGAAGAAGTGTTACCGGGAATTTATCCACTCATGCGAGGAAGAAGATTCCATCCTCTGACGGATACCGAGAGGTATGAGAATATCCGAAGGATTACCGTACTGCCGCATCACCATCACTTCATGGACAAGGTGAGGAGAGGAAGAAGTTCACTCCTATCACTCAAGTTAGTGCAATTTTCAGAAGGGTTGCTACTAAAAAGGGATGTTTGATTAACGAGTTGCTTAAACGAGTGGAAGATGCAATTTCTCCTTGCATTAAGAAGGAAATTTTGAAGGGTTTCAAATCCGCCAGACAGTCCCACAAGACAACTGGAGTGCCACCTACCTGCTTCCCCGTTAAGTTTTGGCTAGGGAATAGAGTTGATACCACAGTGATTTCTACTGATTATGCTGCCACCAGGACCGCAGGCCATCGACCGGCTAAGGCGAGACTGGGGCCAAAGATCTTACTCGTCACCCATTATGGAGACATTTCTACAATCCCAAAGACAAATACAAGACGATTACCTGAC
>NW_018222550.1:2225-2553 GCF_001263595.1 Phalaenopsis equestris
CAAAGAAGCCCGAAGAGGTGGATAAGAAGAATGAACCAAATTATTTCCCATACCACCGGTTGCTTGGGCACACTATAGAAAAATGCTTCGTCTTTAAAGACTGGCTCGAGAGAAACCTCAAGGAAGAGAACATAACAATCTCAAAAGAGTATTTGATAGAACCTGAAAAAGGTTCCATAAACATGATTTTGGCTGATCCAATCTCCTCAATTGATCCGTATGTCGGAATAGATGGATGGATTACAACTTGGGATGAATTCAAGCGGGTCCTTAATCAAATTCAGGATTCACCGAAACAAGCTTCAATGAATACCGAAGAAGGATGGAA
>NW_018222551.1:0-5563 GCF_001263595.1 Phalaenopsis equestris
AAATGGGTAACCTTTGAGCCTAATTAACATATTTGCATGATTGAAACACAAGAGATTAATTGGCAAAAACCCATCTCACTTTTCTTAATTAAAAGGATAAATTTATAATTTCCTTAAATTTTTAAAATTTGGAAGTTTAGTCAATTAAATGATCTTAGACTTAAAGCTATGATTTTTGGTGTCAATAACTCACTAATTTAACACCGCTATTTGATGTTTAAATACTATTTGATGTTTAAATAACTTAAAAAAAATGAATAATCTTGACTTAAAGTTCAATCTCTATCAAAATATATAGCTAAGGCATCTACCAAAGTCTGAAGGGCTTAGTAGTGACTTAGGCTATATTAAATTTGGTTAAGTGAGGATTAGAAAAGTGAACATGATCAAAAATTAAAATTTTTAAAACACTACAAGCCCAAATTAGAAGTTGGCAAAGTGTCTTGATAAGATTAACTTGTCATTTTAAGGATCTTCACCCACATAATCCTCAAATTAAATTATAAGTGGCAATTATGCTACTCTTAGGGATAATTGAAATATCAATGTTCATTGAGCATTAAATGTATTTACAGGATGGTTTATTAAGCAACATAATAAGTTCAAGAAGAGCTCAAGGCTTTTCACCAGGCAGTGGGAGGGAAGCATGGACCTGTTACTTTTTGCAGATCTGTTGGATACCTCGGAGGTCTATGAAACATAATATGTTTTGCTCAACAAAAATCATAGTTAATTAATCAAATAGAAACCCACCAAGGTATGACCTAGGGTTGGGTAGAACACTAAAACCTTACTTCTCCGCTTTATATAAAGTGCTCTCACATGCATTTTGAGTTTCAGGTGGTGGAACGAGAGGACTCTCTAAGTACGCTTTTTTATTATTTAAAGTGTTCTCTTTCTTATACTTTCATACTGTAATTTTTATGCTTACAAAACTTACATACTAAACAACGATGTCACCCTGTATGCAAACTAAAACTGTTACGATAGCCACAAAACCAAAACCAAAACCAAAACCAAAATCTAAAATAAAATCAACAAAGATAAAAAACACCTCCACAACATTCAAAATATAAAATAACTCAAAATTTAATTACAAACATCACAAAAATAACAACTTCAACTAAATTAAGACATCTCTATCGGATGATCGGGAATCCCACGGAGGAGGTATCCTATGGTTGCTGACGAGGCTTCTCACGGTCTAAATGAAATTATGGAACTCATTAAGTTGAGTTTAGTAAATTCATTTAGACTAAGTGAATCCAATAGAAAATAATGGTGAAGAGGGAACAGTAAGATCCTAATCGGTATCGCTCTAATCAACTTTAACATCCCCCATAAAATTTAAAAGAACTACAACCATAGGGCCACCTGATTTGACATTACTTGATACACTAGAAAACTCAAACTCATCGCAACAAGGAGCTTGGACCTAGCATGGTGTTTAACATGGCCATTTTCAATAGCAAAACCCGTCTTCCCTATTTAAAACAATCTTCTTTCCTTAGACTTAACCAAGAAAGTCATAAGCCCTTGAGGCTGCTTGCTTATGCAACGTAAATCCTCACCTTATCTTTAAGCCATTGTATAACCCTGTTATACAATATAAGCCCTAACTCATCCTAGGATTCTGAGGTTGTCGTCCGTCACGACCTAAATCCTCACATCTTCCAGACTATTTGTGTGATCATTTCACACGAATGTAAGTCCTAACAAATAAAATTAATAGGATGAAACACCTAAATATTTCTCCTCAAAACTAAAGCCAAACATTATGATAGCTTGGGAAGTCACTGACGTTCTCCCCCGGATCTGTGACATCCCTTAGTTCTTCCTCCTTTGGACTCTAAAACAAAATGTTCCAAATTTGAACCATTCCCCTTTCACACCTCTATGTCTGATAATCTCGTTGAAAAGTCATATTTCTTTGAACTCCTTAAAGATAATATTCCCTAATTTTTATCGAGAGTTTTCTTAGGTTACTTCGGTCATCTAAGATATAATTAACTATAGGGCCCTTATAGGAAGTTTGTCTGATCCCAGCTTAATATAAACCCTATTTATTTCTTCATGTGGGGAATTTGTCGCGAAATAAAATGGTTTCACAGATGAAATGGACATCATATCTTTCTTATTTTATTTGATCGAGCCTCATCCTCAAGTCTTGGGTTTATCTTTTGGGATAGGTACAGGGTTTGAGGTAAAGTGTTATTTCATCTATTTCATTTAAACTATAAAAAATATGAGGTCAGTTTGGGTCAGTTTGATTTTATATTTTTTTTTTTTCTAAACTATATATATGTAAATTAAAACATCTTTTTTTTTTTTTTTGTAGGCTGAAGTGGGTCGACTTATCCCCCTTCGTGACCTACAGCTTCTAGTGGGTAACTCCTCCACCCAAAATAGTGCCGACAGTGAAGAATTAATTTTGTTTTATATGATTTTAAATGTCAATAATTTGTGATGATTTAAACTACTATCTTCATTTATATTTTACTTTGGTCAATTAAAATGTTAAAACATGTTGAGAAACATATGTTCTGAAAAGGAATATGATTTCTACAACAGGGGGAGAGTCACATTTGATTTCATGGGAGAGTATGTCATTCATGGAATTGAGTCCAAATAAATAGGTAAATATATTTTTTTATGCAAAATTGAGATTTTAAGGTGATAGATTAAAATCCCTAATTTGTTCCACTTAATTGGAAACTGATGCGAGATTGTTAACCCTCAGGTGAGGGAATAGTGGGAGCTCTAGAATGGCAACCAATATCATCCCAGCCTAACCACAAAATTAGGAACCAAACTCTAGATTATCCAATGCTTTTTATACACTTGGAAGAGGGTAAAGAATAGGATTGCTCCTACTTGGCACAAAATAATTTTTATATATTTTTAAATGATTTTAATTTCTTCATAATCCATATACTCATTGTAAAATGGAAATGATGTTTTCTTAAATTTGAACTCTTCATCACAAAACTTTGTTTAGTCTTAGTAAATTTAACTTTGAAGTTTAGAAATTAGTTTTGTAAACTTAATTCTTTTTGTTACATTTTTGTTAGCATTCATTAAAATTATTTTAGCTTGTTTTTCTTAATTTAATTTTTATAGTTTGAATCTTGTTATTTAAGTTATTGTCATAAGAATTTCCATCTTCCAAAATTAAGACTTGATAGTAGTGGACTAGAATTAGCCTAAGGGATTTCTTATTGTGCTTCTCTGTGAGATCGATACTTGAGTTTTTAAAAAAAGCTCTATATTACTTAAAGCGATACGTGCACTTGCGTAAAACCACTAGTTTGTGAACTACTTTATATATTTTATATAACATTTCAATTTTGCATATTAAATACTTAATATAAATTGGGTCAAGATTTTGGCCATATTTTTGAAAGCTAAATTACTGCATAATTTCGGGACTGGTCATGTTTTTAGCACTGTTACTAGGGATTTAAATTGACAAAAAACACACAGAAAAATAATACACACTAGTGGTTCATCAAGTTTTTGGCTCAAGTAATAAAGGGCTCTAATAGAGCCCTAAATATCAAATTGGGAGGCCAGAGATGATGGAAATGTAAGTTTTCCCTCATCATTTTTAAATCCAGTTTCAAAAGCCTGACACTTCTTCATTTCATCAAAATTACTGCCTACTATGAAGATTAGTAAGGTAATAAAGGAGAGTGCTATTTTAAATTATTGCATTCAAAGTGGAAAACCTATTGACGTTGGAGCTATTATTGTGAAATCGGATTTGAGTTTGATTGTCAATGGATCCTCAACTGGACTTGGACATATATCTACTATTTTCCTACTGTGCATTCAAGTGCAAGCACCTTATGAAAACTGGGAAAAAGTGCTTCTTTCTTGGAAGTTGATGGATCCAGAAGTCTATTGCAACTGTATTAGAATGGGAGATAAAAATGATATGAATGTTTGATGAGAATGGGAGATAAAAATGTTATGAATGTGTTGATGGATCAAGGATCTCAGAATTCATCACCTGTTCATCCCTACTACAACTCGAGTGCATTTTCAAAGAGGATAAACAAGATAGAAAAAGATGTGCAGAATCTCATGCACGTGATTGGGAATATTACTGAAATGTTGGATTATCTGAATTAGAGACTGAAGAAACACTTTGAACATACAGGGCGCATTGAATATGGATTGGTACGCATGCTCAAGAAGCATGATTGGATTGAGGAGGAAAATTCAACTGATGAATTTCCATTTCGACCCTTCTACAATTTGTATGTGCACTACCAATCAATGGGAGATATCAATAGTGAAGAAGATTCTTAATCTTAATTTATGCACGGAACGTTTTGTTTAGTATTATTTATTTTAGTTTACTATGTTGGATTTTATTTCTTTTCTAATGAAAACTATCTATGTTTATGTTTTAAATTTTGATATCTAGATTTCAGTGTTAGGATGTTGGTTTGCTTTAGAACACTGAATTTGATGTTTGTTGGCTTGAAAAATATTAGTTTGTAATAGCACAAATTATATATATATAAATGTGAGTATTGTGTTGTTTTTGAAAATTTGGTGTTAATATGATGTTTAATTATGCTTAAAAAGGTTTATTTGAGTCAAATAGAGGTTGACGTAAAGCTGTAGAGAGCAAATTTTTACAAAAACCGAAATCTGGTGAATTTAAGCTCTGGTACATGAAGCGCCAGATTGGTGCATGATACACTAAATTGGCGCATGATGAGCCAAAGGTCCAAACACGCCATATTGCCTATAAAACCACCAAACCACACAGAAAAACTCCATTTTTCCTACTTAAGTCGTCTCCTACCTCAAGACCTTTATCTAGGGCATCACATTGTGGGTGAAAGAGAAGGATTCAGAGGTTAAAAACCATAGATTTCATCTTCTCTTGTTAAGAGCTTCACTTTAACTTACAATTTTTTTATTTTCACCATTGATTTGGGAGATATAAATTTTGAAATTTTTTATGAAAAGGTTTGAAGAAAACTCATGATAAAAAGTTTCTTACCAAATAATCCTTCTTGAGTTAAATTTTTTATTAGCAATTTATTTGGAATTATTTAGATTTTTGTAGAATTTTCAAATGGCTCCCTGAGTTCAGAGAGGGAGGTCAAATGGCTCCCTGAGTTAAGAGAGGAAGGCTGATTAAAGATTTTGATGCATGAAGATTTGTTAGTTTCAAAGCCAAGCACAATTACAATACTCAAATGGAGACAAGAAGAATGATCTAAGAACGGGCGTTTGCAAATCAGAGTGGCAAGATCGAGGGATTGATTCTCATCAGAAATTGGGAAAGATTCTGCTACTTCATTGCAGTAGCGATTGTCTAGATGGTTCGAGGGTTTTATGCAAGCCTGAGGTTCACTAATGAAGATCACATCCTAGTTAGAGGTAAACAAGTTGAATTTACTGCTGATTGGATCAAAACTTTTTATGGTTTGAGGGGTGTGCTTTTTGATGAGTATGTTGCATTTGTGATGACTGATTCATCACTGAATGAAGTGATTGCATTTTTTACTGATCAAAGAGGGAAGTGGGAGATTAAGAATAA
>NW_018222552.1:0-763 GCF_001263595.1 Phalaenopsis equestris
AAGTTAGGGAGGGTAAAAGAATGTGAGAGAAGATAAAAAATAAAAAATAGCAAAAAAAAAGAGAATGGGAGAGAGTGAAAAAGAGAGTAATAGATAGAAAAGGGAGATAAGAAGAGAAGCAAAGGAGATCAAATAAAAAAATCAATGGAAGAAAAGGAGGGTCAGAGGGAGAAATAGTGACAAAGATAAATAGTTGGAAAAAGGCATGGAGAGGGAGAGAGAGAGCGAGAGATAGGAACGGAACATAGAGAAAAATATAAAGTGAGGGTGGGAAAAGGAGGAAGGAACAAGAGAGTGAAGGAGAGTGCAGGGCGAGTGAAGAGAGTGAGAGAGAGCGGAAAAAAGAGCATGGGAGGAAGAGAGATAGAGAGGAAGATCCAACAGAGGTAGAGAAATAAAAGGAGGGAGCGAGGGAGGGAGGGAGTGCGATAGAGAACAAGAGAGTGAGGGGGAGAGAGGAGATAAAGATATGTGAGAGAAAATATAGAGAGAGGTAGCAAGGGAGGGAGGAAAAGATATTAGAAGAATAGGAGACAAAAAAAGTGAGAGAGAGAAAAGAGAGAGCGAGAGAACATTATCTGAGATAGTAGAAAAAAGCAAGGTAGAGAAAAGAGGGTCAGAAAATAATAAGGGAAGGATGCAGATATATTTAGATAGAAAGAGAGAGAAAAGAGCTGAAGAGGGGGAGGGAGACATGGAGAGAGAGAGAAAGAGAGTGAGAAGTGAGAGAATAGAGAAGCGTGTGAGAGAGAGAGAGTGAGAG
>NW_018222553.1:0-526 GCF_001263595.1 Phalaenopsis equestris
TCAAGTTTTTGGTGTCGTTGTCGGGGAGTGAGTAAGCAAAAATCACAATTAGACTAACAAACATATTCGGATTATTATAAAATTTTTACTTGAATTGCAACTAATTTTCATAATTAGTTAGTTATTTTACTATGTACTGATTTCAAATTGTATGCGTAAATTTGGACCTAAAAATCTTATACCCTGCGATTCTGAATTAGAAAGCACTGTTAGAAAAATTAGAATATTGAGAAGAGAACGTAGAAATTTTGATACAATGGAAAACAACCTGAACAATCAAGGAATAGAGAATGAACACCAACCTAGACCCCTACGAGATTACGTAAATCCTACAGCAGATGAAATTCACTTGCCTATCCAAAATCCTGATGTAGCTGCTATTCATTTGAGCTTAAACCTGCTATTATCCAAATAGTACAAAAAAAATCAATTCGGAGGTACACCAAATGAAGATCCTAATTTACACCTCGCTAGTTTTTTAAAATTGCGTGCTACTTTTAAATATGACAGAGTCTCAAATGATGTT
>NW_018222553.1:606-899 GCF_001263595.1 Phalaenopsis equestris
AACTTGGGGAGAACTTTCACAGAAATTTCTATCCAAATATTTCCCTCCATCCAAAACTGCTAAACTTAGAAATGACATAACATTGTTCTGTCAGATTGATGGAGAGTTAATATATGAAGCTTGGGAGAGATTTAAAGATCTTCTTAGGAAGTGCCTTCATCATTCGCTACCAGATTGGTTGGTAATTCAAACTTTTTATAATGGATTAGTGGGATCACTTAGATCAATTATAGATACTGCGGCTGGTGGCTCTTTATAGTCAAAACTTTTGATGAGGCTTATTCGTTAATAGA
>NW_018222554.1:0-336 GCF_001263595.1 Phalaenopsis equestris
ATATATGACGTCTGTTTGGTCTGCGAAACCGTTTTGTTTGTCGACTAGTTCTCCTATTTAATATGAAGAATTAAATAGGGTTTATATTAAGCTGGGGTCGAAAATGTTTCCTATAATGGCAAGCCACTATAGTTAATTACATCTTAAATGACCAAAGCCACCTAAAAAAATAACAGTGACTTTTTATATACTTAAAATACAAGATAAATATGTACGTAATGAATATTCAATAATTGTAAAGTCACACTTATCAATGCAAGTATACATATCGCTAAAGTAATATAGGGATCTAATGAAGTCATAGATATCGATCCCACATGGAGTGGTTAGAACTGC
>NW_018222555.1:0-1848 GCF_001263595.1 Phalaenopsis equestris
TTAGTGAAATGAATTGTTTACTTATATATAAATTTAATTTAAATCTTTGTGGAACATTAAACTCAAAAGTGGAAAAGAGAAAATTCAAAGTTCAAAATTTTTTTTCAAAATTTTTATTATATTGAGGTTAATTACAAAATTTGGACTCGGTCATAGATATTTGGCCATATAGATAACCCCAAAGCAATCAAAGTTCCCAAAGTTTCAAAGCAAGCAGAGGCAAGCGGCATCAGATTGTGTAATAGGTTTTCAGATATCGTCCAATTATTGCTAACATAGGTCTATTGCCCTGGAAGTCCACTAACTGGTAGGCTCCTCCTGTATAGAACTTTTCAATGACAAATGGTCCCTCTCCAGTTGGCTGAAATTTGAAATTTTCCACCTATTTTGCAGCGATCAAGAATATGCCTTTTGAGCACAAGTACGAGGTCACCAATGTCCTTCGGTGGACCAATTTGTCATGGGCTTGTACCACCTTTGCCTGGTAGAGCTCCAATTGTTGTTGTGCTTCCACTCATTTTTCCTCGAGACTCTCCAGTTCTTCAAGACTGAGTTTTGCACTTTCTTCTGTTGTGAGTTGGTTGGCAACAGCAACTCTAAGAGACTGTGTCTGAATTTCTGAATGTCTAGCGGTAGCACGACCTCGGACCCGTCCACGAGCATATAGGGTGTACACTGAGAGGGATTTCTAAAAATCGTCCGGTAGGCCCACAATGCTTCTGATAGTTAGTCATGCCAATCCCTTTTCTTTTCATCCAGTGTTTTCTTCAAAATCTGTATCATCATTTTGTTGAA
This sequence comes from Phalaenopsis equestris, assembly GCF_001263595.1. NCBI lineage: Eukaryota > Viridiplantae > Streptophyta > Magnoliopsida > Asparagales > Orchidaceae > Phalaenopsis > Phalaenopsis equestris. Next base: position 796 of record NW_018222555.1, read on the forward strand.
AGTCGTCCGGTAGGCCCACAATGCTTCTGATAGTTAGTCATGCCAATCCCTTTTCTTTTCATCCAGTGTTTTCTTCAAAATCTGTACCATCATTTTGTTGAAGGCTTTAGCCAGACCATTTACTTTGGGATACTAAATTTTAGAGTGTCTCCAATCTATCCCATGTCTGTTGATGAAATCGTTGATCTTTGTGCTTCAGAAAGCTGACCCATTGTCGGAAATTATTCTTCGTGGTACTCTGAAACGAGAGACAATTTGGCTTTCAAAAAATTGAAGGACGTATTGTGTCGTAACCTCACACAATATTACTGCCTCTGCCCATTTGGAGAAGTAATTTGTAGCGGCAAGTATAAACCTGTGTCCTTTGGAAGATGGAGGGTCTATCAGACCTATTATGACCTTGGCCCAACACTCAAATGGCCACGAGGCAACAGTTGGGTGTAGCACATTCGGAGGCTGGTGTAAGACTACCCCATGCACTTAGTATTGGTAATATTTTGTGACTGTATCCATGCAATCAGACATCATTGCTGGCCAATAATATCCAAGTCTCTCGATCTTCATTTCCATTTTCTACCCTGACTGGTGAGCGCCACACAATCTGGCATGTACCTCTTTGACAATATTTTGTGATTTGGCTCTGCTCAAACACCATAGCCACATCTGGTCGAATGATCTTCTGTAGAGAACATTTCCCACCAGGGTGTAAGACATGGCCCTTCTTGTAATGTTGTGTGTCTCAGACTTGTCTTTTGGCAGCTTTCCAGTATGCAAATATTCTATTAATGGCTTGCGCCAATCTTCATTGATGTCTGCAACTATATTTATTGCTTCTTCTTTTTCGAGCTTGTGTAGAGTTTCAAGATCGAACCGGGACAAAACTTATTTTCCTTGCACTGTAATTTCAATAGAATCCTCTGGGGGATATGCCATTTCCTTAGCAAGTTTTCCTAGAGCGTCGGCATGGGCATTATCTTCCCTAGGAATTCGATCGAAAGTCACATCGGGGTTCTGCTCCAGCAGCTTCATTGTGTATCGGTGATATTCTGCTTG
>NW_018222555.1:2873-6283 GCF_001263595.1 Phalaenopsis equestris
GATGACCAAATCATCCACGTAGCATTCTACTTTGTTGTGAATGAGGTCATCAAAAATCTTCATCATTGCGCGCTGATATGTTGCTCCGACGTTCTTTAGGACGAACGGCATCACTGTGTAGCAAAAAATTCCAATTAGTGTTCTGAAAGATGTAAGTGTTGCATCCTCGGGGGCCATCTTGATTTGGTTGTATCCCGACAATTCGTCCATGAAGCAGAAATATTCATGCGTTGAAGCGATATCCACCATCATTTCTGGTTTTGGTAGCGGAAACTCATCTTTTAGACATGCCTTGTTCAAATCTCTGAAGTCAGCACAAACACAGATCTGTCCATTTAACAGGTACAATATTAGCTAACCACGTGGGGTATTGCTCTTCTTTTACAAAGTTAGCGTCTAGTAATTTCTTCGCCCTGGAGATGACTTGTTGTTCTACTTCGAGGTGCATTCTCCTGGGAGCTTGTTTTACTGAGGTTATATTCTTCTCAACCCCAACCCCAAGTTTATGGACTACAACTTCTTCGGACAGTCTTGAAATTTCATCGTAGCTCCATGAGAAGCAATCTTTGAATTCTATTAATAGTTTGATCAATTCTGCAGATTCTTTGTCATTGAGTAGAACTTATAAATGTAGGTTGGGGTTGTTCTTCAGTCTCGAGGTTAATCTCTTTCAACTCATCAACCATTGATTTAATTTCCTCTTCAAATTCTGGCGGAGCAACTTCTATTAGTTGATCAGTAGAGTCATCCTCTATATCGAGGCAATCCTCTCCTGATTCACTAGTAACAACCATACAAAATTCCAATCATCAACTGGTCGGACTGTACCAATTCTGAGACCCTCTTTTAAGTTGGGAGTTTTACTTTTAACATTCCATAATTTTTCAAAAAGTTGAAATTTATCTTTTGGTATTGGTTTTGGTAAGTGTCCTTGTTGAATTAACTTTTGAACACAAGGCGAGCAGTAACCAAAAGGCAATTTCATCAATTCATTAGGAGCATCATCCAAATTTACATGTTTTTCAAGCTCAGTAGAGGGAGAAGCATGGTAAAATTTGATCGGTTTTGAACCAAAACTATGGACTTCCTTGACCTCTAAACTCTCGACCTTTTGAGAGAGAATTGAAGTAAGGTCATAGCATTCACAAAGTGGTTTATCCGATCATACATTATTTCATATTCATTTTTCTCTGTATCTTCTAAGGATATCTCATACTTAGGTTTCTTCCATCTTGTCATCATTATCTCATCTTCAGAACTATCTTCATCACCAACGTTGATGGTTGACCTAGTCCTTTCAACGATTAAATTGATCCTTCCTCGTCCACGTCCCCGGCCTCGAACTCGGGTGCGCGAGCTAGAAGAACTTTCACTAACTCATTGTAAGCGAGTGGTGGAAGATCGCTGAAGCGGAGTTGAATGGTCTCCTCTTTGTAATTCTTATGAATCTTCATCTTTATTTGCGATAAATTCAAGAGAGAAGATTGTCCTCTTTGGAGGCGTGTAGTAGGCAGCATCTTCGTGAATACCAACTTCATGCATGAAAAATGGTTGTAGGTCTCCTTTGATGCAATTTTATTGACCATCTTTACGGTATTTGATGCATTGGTGTAGAGATGATGGAACCATATTGTGTTCATGAATCCATGGTCGACCAAATAGAGCATTAAAAGAGGTCTCGGCATTGATGATATGAAATTTAGCAGTTGTCATGAGTTCTCCAACCTTCATAAGTAATGTAATTGATCTAAGGACTCTTTCTCCTTTTGGTTGAATCCTCTTAACATCATCTTATCGGTTGTAAGCTCTTGAGCTTCAATATCTAAATAGGCCAATGTTCTTAGGCTCATCAAGTTACCAGATTCCCTAAGATCTACTAATACTTTAGACAATACAAATCTGCTGATGTTGACGGAGATGTAGAGTGGACGATTGTGGTCAGCGGTACCGAGCAGCAAGTTTTTATCTGTGAAGGTTACCCCAGGTTGTTCTTTCAACGAACAAACTTCATCTGAGGATGTGCTGGCCAACTGAGCTAAGCAAAATTTTGGGTCGAGCAAAGCTGTAACCAGTGACTCTCTCATCTCCTTTGACAGGATCAGAGCGTCATAGATGCTTAGTCAGGCCGACAACTTCCTAAGATGAGCTAGCACGTTGTGGTCTGCTTTGTATGATCCTTTGATTTTATCTTGATTATGTAGTTCTTCCACTGGTGGAGGTGGGGGAATCTCTTCCCGGTTATTATCTTCTTTCCTTTATCTGTTGGGGCTGTTCTTAGTGGAAACACTTTTTCGCTCCTTAAGTTAACTTCTATGATTTCTTCTTCTTAAAATATCGTTGTTGAATCTTCCGGTGTCCCTTTCTCTTCGTCAAAAAGATCTAAGTGGATGGTAAGCGGTGCACTATGATGCTTGAGGATTGTCGCCTCGTTATCAGTGTTGTCGTAAATGAATACATCAGACTCGAGTATGATTTGAGGATCATTTTGGGGATCAAGATCAAAGTTAGATTGGTCATAATCAGTTACGTTATCACCAGAAAAAGTTAAAACGTAGCCGGAATCACAATCATTATATTCATAAGACCCCGGAGGGACAAAAAGTTAGTCATACAAAGTCAGGGGTTCGAGGATTTTCTTCCCCAATCTGGGACAACCAATCTAGTAAAGGTAGCCCCGATCCTACCAACCGTGCTATCAATCTTTGTATTGACGCTTTTCTTCTTCTTCTTCGTCCTCGACGGTGACGACTCTCTGACGAAACCTTCATCTTAGGCTTGTTATGCTGCGAACTCTGAATGGAGGCTTGTCTTTGTGCGGGCCGGGTCTTAGACTGGATCTTGTTTAGAATTTTCTGGGATGATCTGCTTTGGACCTCATTCCATTCTTCTTCTTTGGCATATGCAGAAGATTGTTTTGTTTGATCCTGTATTTGATTGAGGACCCTCTTGAGTTCATCTTGAGTTTCACTCCATCCATCTGTTTTAGTGTAAGGATCGATTGAGGAGACTGGCTCGGCTGAAATCATATTTATAAAACCTTTTTCAGGTTCTTTTAAATATTCTTTAGGGATTATTATGTTCTCCTCTTTAAGGTTCTTCTCGAGCCAGTCTTTAAAGACGAAGCATTTTTCTATAGTGTGCCCAAGAAATCGGTGGAATGGGCAATAATTTGGTTCATTCTTCTTATCTACGTCTTCGGGCTTCTTCGAATCTGGTACTTTCAACTCTGGCTTCTTCATCAGACTTCCGAATATTTTAGGTATAGCTTCATATTTGAAAGAACACGCCGTTTTACATCGCTCTGACAGCGACATTTTCTTATCTCCTATTCGTGGTGATCCTTCTTGAGGCGGTCGCTGGTTGAATTGACTATTATGTTTCTGAGCGTACTTTGATGAAGACTGGCGATG
>NW_018222556.1:0-1346 GCF_001263595.1 Phalaenopsis equestris
TATGTAATCGGACATCATTTCTAGCCAATAATATCCAAGTTTTTTAATCTTCATTTTCTTTTTTGGCCCTGACTGATGAGCGCCACACAGTCTCGCATGTACTTCTTTGATAATATTTTGTGTTTCGGCTTTGGTCAAACATTGTAGCCACATCTGGTCGAATGATCTTCTGTAGAGAACATTTCCCACCAGGGAGTAAGACATGGCCCTTCTTGCGATGTGGTGCGCCTCAGACTTGTCTTCCGGTAGCTTTCCAGTATGAAAATATTCTATTAATGGCTTACGCCAATCTTCATTGATGTCTGCAACTGTATTTATTGTTTCTTCTTTTCCAAGATTTTGTAGAGTTTCCAAGTCATTTCGAGACAAGCCTCATCTTCCTTGGACTATGACTTCGATGGAATCCTCTGGGGGACATGCCATTCCCTAGTGAGTTTTGCTAGAGCGTCGGCATGAGCATTATATCCCCGAGGAATCTGGTAGAAAGTCACCTCAGGAATCTGTTCCAGGAGCTTCATCGCGTACTGATGGTATTCTGCTAACCTTGGTTGTAGAATTATGTATTGTCCGGCGACCTGCTGGAGGATGGCAATGTTCATCATATCCATTGAGATTGTCATTCCCAATCCAGTGAATAAAGCTACAAACTCGGCTTCATTGTTGGTGTACAGCTCTATCAGGTGGTATGAGAACCTCAACATACCCTTATCTGGTGTGATAAAGATCAAACCAATCTCTGCTTTGCCTGATATAACTGTATCTGATCCTTTATCTTTTCTGGCTGACGAAGCTCCATCAAAATACATTTCCCAGCGTTGCACACTGAAAAATTCCATTTGTAGTATTTGCTCGTCTGGTAACTCGTCGTTGAGAGAGGACCCAGCTGATAGTGGGTGTGCAGCGAGAAAGTCTGCTAGTATCTGTCCCTTGATAGCATAGAGGGGAACAAAAGTTATATCAAATTGTAATAAGATCATTGACCATCTTGCTAAACGTCCACAGAGTATTAGTCTGGTCATCAAATATTGCAACAGATTAACTTTTGAGATTAGGTTAATTTTATGAGAAAGCATGTAATGTCTAAGATTTTGAGCGGCAAAAATCAATGTTAGACAATGCCTCTCAATAGGTGGATACCTTATCTCCGTCATTATTAGGCGATGACTCAAGTAGTAGAGTGCATTTTCTTTACCCTCATCATTGACTTGGGCTAAAAGGGCTCCAAGAGAGTCATCTAGGGCCGCAGTAAAAAGTGTCAAAGGTTTCCCTGGGATAGGGGCTGCCAAGATAGGAGGTGTCATTAAAAAATTTTTTAACGTCCTCAAAGGCCCACTGGCATTTTTCTT
>NW_018222557.1:0-1230 GCF_001263595.1 Phalaenopsis equestris
GAAGAGAGAGAAAGAGATAGAGCGGGAGGCAGAGATTAAGTGTGAGTAAAATTAACGAGTGAGAGAGACGAGAAAAAAAGGGGAGAGAGAATAAGATAGAAATAGAGATAAAAGAGAGAGGATAGTAGTGGGAGCGAGAGTAGGAGAGAGAGGGAGAGAGATATAACAAGGAGGTGTGAGAGAAAGCTAGGAAGAGGCGTAAAGAGGTGAGAGAGGGAAAAGGAAAGAGACGGATAGAGAAATTAGGGGAGGGAGGTATGGACTCTTGCTCTCTCTCATCATTCTCACTCGCTTTGTCACTCTATCCCACAGTCCCTCCCTTTCGAACCCTTATTTCACACTCCCACTCTCTACATCCCCTTATCACACTATCCCTCTCTCTTCTCTCCTTCATGTTTTTTGTCCCCTTCTTCCCTCTCCACTTACTTCTTCCCTTATTCTCTCTATCTCTCTCACCACTATTCTCTCTCGCTTATCTTTTTCTCCATCTTTAACTCCCTTATTCCCTTATCACACCCTCTCTCTAACTCCCCTTATCAACCCTCCCCCAATCTCTTTCCATCTCTCTCTCATGTTTCCTTCCCTCCTTGATCTCTCTCTCTCTCTATTATTCTTCCTCCATTTCTCACTTGCACACACTCTCTCACTCTCTCCTACTCTATCTTACACACAATCTCTCATACATTTTCTCGCTCTCCCTCTCTCTCTCCTTACTCACTCTCTTCCTTGTTTCACTCCCTCTATCTCTCATATTTATTGCACTCCCTCCCTCTCTCTTTCTTCCTCACTTCTCCCACTTATAGCTTCTCTCAACATATGTTGTAAATCTCTTTCTCACTTTCTTGCTATCTTCTTTCTCTTTATTAAACATTCTCTCTTACTATCTTTTATATCTATCTCTTAGCTAATATTTTTTCTCAAACTCTCTCCCTCCCTCCCTCTCTCTCTCTCTTCTCTCCAACTCCTCTCTTTTCTCTTTTCTTTGTTCTTAATTTCTCTCACACTTGACTCTCTCTCCCTTCCTATCTCTCACTCTATCTATCTTACCCATATTCTCACTCTCTTCCCCCCTCGCCCTCTTATATCTTTATTTCTTTTGAACTCTCACTTATATCCTCTTCCTTCTTCCCCACTATCTCTTCCCTGTCTCCCTCTCCCCACCCTCACTCCTAATCTTTAACTTTCTCTTTCCTCTGTTTCTATGCTTTCCTCTCTTTTATCCTCTTCTCT
>NW_018222558.1:0-240 GCF_001263595.1 Phalaenopsis equestris
TTTTTTTTATTGCACAATCCTGAACAACAACAAACCCTTTCTTTTCATTAATTGCGGTGGGAGGGATGGGGTAAACTAACATTGATCATGTTAATTTCCCATTCAACAACAAAAGTAGTCCAATAGTGGCCAAAGGACATTTCATTCATTGGCAGTTGCAATTAACAAATTAAACGAGCGCGAAGAGACGCAAAAACTTGGACATAGAAAAGCAAATCAAACACGAAGGAGACGAAGAAA
>NW_018222559.1:0-1388 GCF_001263595.1 Phalaenopsis equestris
GTGGTCGACGGCGGTAGAAGTGGTGTTGAACTTCAGTTTCTTCCCAACGACAACAACAACAACAACACCAAAGCCTTAATCCCGCTACGTGGGGTCGGCTACATGAATCATTTTCCTCCATTACGTCCTATTTAGTGTCATATTTTCATTTAGTTCTAGTAAATTAAGATCATTTTTAATACAATAAGCCCAAGTCTTCCTAGGTCTACCTCTGTCCTTCTTAACACAAGTTGAATCTAAAACATCTACTCTCCTAATCGGATCATCAGATGGTCGATGTTTAATGTGACCAATCCATCTAAGACGACTTTCTCTAATTTTGTCCGTCACAGTAGCTACGCCAACCCTATCACAAATATATTCATTTCACATTGTCTCTAAGTGTAAAGCCACTCATCCACCTAATCATTCTCATCTCGGCAACACTTAACTTATTATTATGCTTCTCTTTTAAAGTCCAACATTCAACGCCATAGAGCATTGCAGGTCTCACCACCGTTTTATAAAATTTTCCTTTCAGTCTAAGCGGTACTTTTCTATCACACAAAAGGCCTGAAGCATTCCTCCACTTCAACCAACCAAGTTGAATTCTACTATTAACATCCCCATCGCTTTGAACAACGGACCCAAGATATCTAAATCGTTCAAACCTTTTAATAATTTGATCACCCAAAGTCACACTTACGTCACTAGAGCTATTACTACTAAATTATATTCCATATATTCAGTTTTAGTTCTACTTAAACGAAGGCTTCAAATTCTTTCTCAAATTTTTACAAAGGGTTTCTTCCCGAAACTTCAAATTCTTTCTCAAGGCTCAAGCTCCCTTCCCCGCTCATGACAGTGGTTGGGCTCTATTTATAGAGTTCTATGTGCAATTAATGCATAAAATATACTTTGATCGGTCGGCTCATAGAGCTTCCCTTGATCAAACGACATTTGATGAACATTTGAGCGCCTAAATAATGTCAAAATTGAGTGATGTTGGACTCGTTGGATTCTTCATGTCTAGATGTCCTATGTGATTATAAACTCGTTAGAATCATCATTTATTTGACATTTCAAATGTGTCAAAAAAACTTCAAAAAACAGTTTAATGGTTTGATTTGGGCTTGATTTAGTTCAGATTGATGCAATTTTGATAACATTGAGTTTTTCCTGTCGAGCTGGTCGACTTAACTATAAGTTCACTGAAGTCAGAGTTCTGGATAACTTTTTATTGATGTTTGAATGTTTATTGCTAGGAAAGTCATTTTGAGATCCATGTCATGCCTCAAAATTCATGTCGAATGATAGAATTTTGTTGATAGTGTATCAAAAATAAATTCTATTGATATGTTTGATATATCGAATTAGAAATTTTTTTCTTAACTATTTCAAAAAAAAAA
>NW_018222560.1:0-965 GCF_001263595.1 Phalaenopsis equestris
CCAAATTTACGCATACAATTTGAAATCAATACTCAAAAATATAATTATCTAAACATAAATATAAAAATAAGTTTCAATTTAAGTAAAAATTTTCTAATAATCTTAATTTGTTCGTTACTCTGATCGTAATTTTACTTGCTCTCCCCAACAACGACGCCAAAAAATTGATAGCGACTTTTTATATGCTTAAAATATAAGATAAATATGGACGTACTAAATATTCAATAATTGTAAAGTCACACTAATCAATGCAAGTATACATATCGCTCAAGTAATATAGGGCTCTAATGGAGTCCTAGATATCGATCCCACAGGGAGTAGTTTAGAATTACAGACTAAGACCTTAGAAAAGTAATACTTTAATCACAACAATGATGTTCAATTTGCTTATCTGTCACTAATAGGCAATTGAAATAAATAGATAATTTTAATATCTAATTAATATCTAATAATATAAAGTAGGGTTTAATTGTGAGAATTAATATATAAGAAAACATCCTTCTTGTCAAGAAATTATAGTGAATGGATTAAATGAATTAGTTCAATTTATATTGTGTCAAATAGGAGCATACTTATTCTTTACCCTTTGGTCCAGGACTAATCCTATGCTTGTTTACTAAATTTGCGGCAAGGCTAGGAGGATACCGGCTCTCACTTCAGAGCTCCCATGTTTTCCTCACCTGAGGGCTAACATCTACACTTCAGCACCCAAACGATAGGACCGCATTAAGGACTTCAGCCTGTCACTCTAAAATTTCCAATTCTATGCCTGATAATAATATTTCCCTATTTATTTGCACCCAACTTCGAAAGGCTTTGACCTCCCTGAATCTTGGATGTAATCTTCACTTTAGTTGTAAAACTCAACATATTTTAAGAAATCAATTGGCCAGATTGAAAGTAAATTAAGATTGAAGTGAAAAGATCATCACAATTTCTTAAACATTTTCATGGCTTCACCAATT
>NW_018222560.1:2046-3367 GCF_001263595.1 Phalaenopsis equestris
GCTCATTTAATTGTAACAATCTTTTCTCACCAGCATCTTTTAAATTATAATTGAACTCTTTAATAGCCCAATATGCTTGATGCTTAAGTTCAACTGGTAAGTGACAAGCTTTCCCAAATATTAGCTTATATGGGGACATTTCTATAGGAGTTTTATATGCAGTCCTATAAGCCAACAAAAGCATTCCTATAGGAGTTTTTGTTGGATTCAAAGATTTTTCCATAATTATTTTAATTTTTTGATTGGATAATTCAGCCAAACCACTTGTCTAAGGATGATAAGAAATAGGAATGCTATGATTTATATGATATTTATTTAATAACTTCTCCATAATGACATTTCTGAAATGACTTCCTTCATCAGTAATGATAACTCTCGGTATCCCAAATCTACAAAATATGTTCATTTTAAAAAATTTTGCAACACTTTGAGCATCACATTAAGGTAAAACACCAGCTTCTATCCATTTGGATACATAGTCCATTACTAACAGAATATATAAATTTCCAATGGTCCCATGAAATCTAATCCCCAAACATCAAATATTTCAACTTCTAGTATATAATTGAGGGGTATCTCATTTCTTCTAGAAATATTTTCTACTCTTTGACATCTATCACAAGTTTTAATATAATCATTAACATCTCTAAAAATTGTAGGCCAATAAAATCCAGATTGTAGAATTTTGTATGTTATTTTCTCAACATCAAAATGTCCTGAAAAATCAAAATTATGACATTTTTTTATAATTTCACAAGTTTCTTCTAATGATACACATCTTTGAATGATCAGGTCCTTTCCTTGTATATATAAATATGGGTCATCCCAAAAATAAGTTTTAGCTTCAACAAATAAATTTCTTCATTTGTTGGTATGTCATTCTATAGGGTTTAAAATCATTAACAATATAGTTCACAATGTCGACATACCACAGAACACGCCACTCATTTATAGTGAACAATTTTTTATCTAGAAAATGTTCATTAATATCCTTTTTTCTAATTTAACCCTGGAGAAATGATCAGTGATTTGATTTTCAGTTCCCTTTTGATCTACTATTTCAAAATTAAATTCATGTAAAAGAAGAATCCATCTTATAAGCTCGGTTTAGTATCCTTCTTTTTAATTAAGTACATAATAACATAATGATCTGTATGCACTATACAATGAGTTCCAATCAAATATGATCTAAATTTAACAAAAGCATATGTTATTGCTAATAACTCTTTTTCAGTTGTTGTATAATTAATTTGAGTTTCATTAAGAGTTTTACTAGCATAGTAAATAACTTTGAAAATTTTATCATATCTTTATCCTAAAA
>NW_018222560.1:3475-4333 GCF_001263595.1 Phalaenopsis equestris
TTTTAATAATTTAAAAGCTTTTAGGCATTCCTCGTCAAAATTGAAAATTGCATCTTTCTTCAGTAAATGACATAAAGGCCTAACAATCGTAGAAAATTCTTTAATATATCGTCTGTAGTATTCAGCATGTCCTAAAAAACTCCTAATTTCCCTTACATTTGTTGGATAAGGTAAATTAGCGATCACTTGAATTTTAGCAGGATCTACTTCCCTAAGATTTTCTGATATTTGATGACCTAATACAATTCCTCCTACAATTCCTCATGCTACCATAAATTGACATTTTTTCCAGTTAAGGAATAAATTTGTTTCTTCACAACACTTAAGAACTTTCGATAAATGTTATAAACATGATACAAATGAAGTTCCAAACACTAAAATATCATCCATAACAAATTTAATCCCTTTTTCAATTAAATCATAAAAAATAACCATCATACAACTTTGAAATATATTAGGTGCAATATATAAACCTAAGGGCATTCTTCTAAAAGCAAATGTACCATAAGGACTGGAAAAATTTGTTTTCTCTTGATCCTCTAGCAGATAGTTGAATTTGGAGATAATCGGTATATCCATCCAGACAATAAAAGTATTTATGCCCAGCTAGTCTATCCAGCATTTGATCTAGAAAGAGTAGTGGAAAATGATCTTTCTTAGTGGCAAGATTTAATTTTCTATAATCAATGCATATTCGCCACCCTGTAACTTGTCTAGTAGGTATTAACTCATTATGCCCATTTACAGTTATAGTTACTCCTCCTTTCTTAGGAACCAGTGAATTGGACTAACTAATGCACTATCTGATATAGGGTAGATAATTCCAGCATCTAACAACTTTAAAATTTCTTTCTTAAC
>NW_018222560.1:7671-8070 GCF_001263595.1 Phalaenopsis equestris
CAGGGAAGATACTAGCTCTCACTCTAGAGTTCCCTCGATTCCCTCCACCTGGGGGCTAACATTCTCGTATCAGAACCTAAAACAATAAACCAAGTTGGGGGCTTTAACCTGTCACTTTAAAGTCCTCTAAATCTACACCCATCAATGAATATTTCTTTATTTTTTTGCACTCAATCATATGAACTACATTCTCATTCATACAATGTCATGTGATTCTTTCCAATTGTTGACTGAAACAATACCAGTCCGGTTCTTACATGTTCTCACTTACTATTTATTTATATATCGAGAGCAAAAATAGAAGTAAATGAAATGCATGGATACGAACAATTTTTTTTTGCTCTCGATATATGAATGAATAGTATGTGAGAACATGTAAGAACCAGACTGGTATTGTTT
>NW_018222561.1:0-8085 GCF_001263595.1 Phalaenopsis equestris
TGTCATCTACTCTTTGAATTGTAATAATAAGCAATGTAATCATTCTAATTGATACACCACCAGCAAATTTCTATCGTCCAACACGAATCTCGAAATGATATTTTAAGCAAGAAACATTTAAATCTTGATAAAAAGTCATCCAGAGTTCCAATTTCAGCAAACTTATAGTCAAACTGACCTATTCAATGAGACGAACCTAATGATATGAAAATTAGCTCAATCCAAGTCAAATCAAGCCCAGATCAAGTCATTGGACAACACTTTGATGATTTCCGGACACATATTTATGAATACATTTGAAAAGTCAAATGATAGTCAAATATGGCAAGTTTATACTCAAATCAAGCGGCTCGACAAGACGAATCCAACGAGCTCAATATCACTCAATTCTGACATCATTAAGGCACTCAAAGGTCCATTAAACGTCGTATGATCGAGGGAAGCTCTCCGGACCGTCCGATCAAAATGATTCATATTTCTGCATTAATTGCACCCAGAACACTATAAATAGAGTCACATCTCACTCATGAGGGGAAGGAAGTCTAGAGAGAGCCTGAGGTCTTGAGGAGAAGCTGCAGATCACTGCCGACCTCAGACGACCACCACCAACTTCAGATGACCACTGTCAACCGTCATCGATCATCACTGACCGTCGTCGATCACCGCAAACCTCAGACGACCACCGCCAACCATCGTCGATCACCGCCGACCGTCGTCAACCTTCACCTACCGTCATCGATTGCCATCAACCGGACGCCGTCAGTCGACGTTGTGCCTTGAAAAATATAGTTACCTTTCCCGTCTGTGGGACAAGGGATTTCTGTAATCATCAACCATTAGTGAATTTCCGCAACTGGGCCAGGCCCCATGGTTTTTTCCTTACGAGTTTTCTACGTAAAAACTTCTGGAGTCATCACCGTTTTTTTCTATTTCATCTATATGTGCTGAAATTTTGTACAACGCTAAAACGATAATTTGTTACTCTATCGCCGCGATTTTTTTAACACACGTCACTAACCATAGTGATTCATCAGACATTATTATTATAATCAACAAGATGATGTTGATAGAACCACTTGTCAATGTCTTTAATAGTGAGGAGGTTTTTAGATATTTACTATTGTGAAAAATAAATCAAATGACAACAACAACAACAACAACAACTATTTTATCCCAATAAGTGGGGTTGGTTACATGAAACTTTTTTCTTCATTATGTCCTATTGAGTGTCATATTTTCATTTAATTCTGATAAATTTAGATCACTTTGTATACAATATGCCCAATTCTTTTTAGTTCTACCACTACATTTCTTAACATAAGTTGAATCTAAAACATTTACTCTCCTAACCAAATCATCAAAAGGTCAACATTTAAAGTGACTGAACCATCTAAGACGACTCTCTCTAATATTGTACCTCCAAAGCTACACTAACCATTTCACGGATAGTTTTATTTTGCATTTCGTCTCTAAGTGTCAAGACACTCATCAACCTAAGCATTTTCATCTCAGCAACACTTAACTTAGTTTTGTGTTTCTATTTTAAAGGCTAACATCCTGTGCCAAAAAACATTGCAGCTCTCTCCATCATCTCATAAAACTTTCTTTTAAGTCTAGGTGGTACTTTTCTATCACACAATTTGACTGATGAATTCTTTCACTTCAACCAACCAACTTGAATTGTATTAATAAAATCCTCATCTATAACATTATCACTTTCAACAAAAAAAACCTGAGGTATCTAAAATGATTTTATCACCCATAGTTAAAACTCTGCCACTAGGGCTAGTATTACTAAAATTAAAATCCATGTATTCAGCTTTAGATCTACTCAAATGAGGGTCTTTAGAATCCAATGTAGATCTCTTCAATTCAAGTTTTTTTTTTTTAAATCTTGCTTTAGTTTTATCCACAAGAAAGACATCATCAATGAAAAGCATATACCTAAGGGTGTGCTCTTCTAAGGTGTCTGAAAGTGAGGCCAATCTCAAGGTTGATAGGGGCAAAATCAGACTCGACTCCCCTATGTATACACATAGACAAGGATAACATGGTCCTATGACACTTGACAAACTCCATACAAGCAGAAAATCACGATGACCCACACGTGTTAGCTAACATACACACATGCAAAGCAAAAAAAAACACATGTAAAATGAAAGAGAAATAAAGTCTTTTTTTAGCCTTTTGGCTTTATAATTTTTTCCACTCTTTAATTTTTCAGTACTTGCAAGAAAATACAAGCAACAAGACAAGTGCAACAGAAGAAATAACCATGGAAAACATGAAAGAAAAACAGGAAAACAATAGTGTTAAAACCTAGATTCCAAGCAGTTCAAATACTCTTATTCTAAAATAAAATTTTTCTTTATGCTATAACGACGCCAAAAATTTGACGACCGAAAAGTTACTGTGAAGTAAGTCGGTTAATCATGCAATTAAACATATCAAGTAATAATGTAGTTTAATGAGTAATGTGTATCGATCCCACGAGGAAAGAGATAAGAAAAATTCCAGTATGTGAATCTCTAGTCTACTAAATGTACTTAGTTCGGCGTGATCACAAGCAAGAGATGTAATTTCTAAGATCTTACTCAAAAATAAAAACCAAAATCACGAACGACAAAACATAAAATAGAAAGAAAGAGAAATGGTATCAAAAAAACAGAGAGAAAGCTAACACAAGTTCTTTGAGAAAGATGAGGTTTGAGTTGTGATTTGGGTGTAGTGTTGAATTTTTTGTTTCTACTAGTTGTTTCTCAGTGTGGGTGTTATAAACCAGGGTCAATATTTTTTTGTTTTGTCTATGTTTAGGTCATAAGGAGACTCAAAAACTCATGAAGTTATATTTTGTGTAACCCCAAGTCGTTTCTCAGGATTCCTCTGATCCCTTTTATGGTTACATATCTATTAATGAATATGTCTATTCTATCAGAGATCTGTGATTAATTTAATTGTTCCACTACACAACGATAAAAGTCGCAAATCACGATAGAATACAACATTTTAACTAGTCAGGTTTGGAATAAACGTAGGTCAACATATTTAAAAACAACAAAAATCAATTAAAAGCATATAAAAGACAACAAACAAAACATGCTAGAAAAATCACGAAATAAAAAACAACCCCCTACATTAAGGAGGCTCGAAGAGAAATCTAGCCACTCATATTAAAGTTAGTAAGCTCCATGAAATTCATGAAAACAAGAAAATTAAGCAACATTACAACATAAAAACAGTTACAAATAAAATTCCCCTCTTCAATACAACAACCAAACTCTCCTCTTATATAATTCTCTCAAGTAAAACTAAAGAAAAAGGAGAAAGAGCGGAGGATAATAAGATCTCTTAAAAAATCCATCAAAGTCATGCCTCCAACCGTCTCCAATGGTCCACCCCGTCCAAGTAGCTCTAAGTTCACTTTTTTAAGCCAAGATCTTAGATTTATCAAGAAAAATATTTTCATAAATATTTCCCGCTTCATCGACAGTCATACTCGATTCCGGAGTGGTCATGCCGAACTTGTTAATTGGGCAGGGTGGTCTCGCCTGAACCCTGTGCGGTCATGCCAAGTATGGTGATGGGGCAGTGTGGTCACTCACGATCTGAGGGTGGTCACGCCGCTGCCTTCGATACATGGGTGTGGTCACGCACATATGTGGCGTGATCATGCCACTTGGGGCACTTTGGAGCTTGCTTTTACGCGCTTCAAAATGCGTGCTCGAGCTCTTGTAACATGTACATCACCAATTAAAACCTTCCACAAGCGTAAATCTATGATAATTAAGGTAAAATAACAGGTAAAATATAGAAACATAAATCGATAAAATCACATAAATTTGACTCATATCATTCAATTATTTTCACCCACAAATTTAATGGATGACATATTAATTTAATTCTTCTATAATATGTACAGTTTTATGCATCCCTTTTTTTCTTATAAATAATGATCAAAATGCTCTTCCTTAACTCTTTAGACAACTTTTTAGTTTTTAATATAATATTAAAAAGTTTAGTTATTAAAAAGTTTAGTAAGCCAAGAAACTCTCAAATCTCCTAAATAATTTCACATTTTTATTGAGATATCATCAGGTCCTACTGATTTACCACTCTTAGTTTTCTTTAAGGCCCCCTTAACTTTCTTATTACTAATGTAATAGTAAAAATGTGATAGTAAAAATAATATTAAGATCACTAAGGTCAATTTTATTTTCAAAAACATCATTGAAATGTTTATCAAAATATTTGGCTCACTTGTGTTGAATATCTTTCTCTAAAAAAGTATTTTTTTCTCATCTTTAATACTCTTGAATTAAATTTTCCCTTTTCTTTTTTCTTTCTTTTGGCTAGCTTATATAATATCTTTAATCCTTTTTTGTTTCTAATCTATTATAAAGATCATTAAAAATAGAGTTTTTAATAATGTAAATTGTTCTCCTACACTCCCTCTGAGTCACCATATCTTTTTCTCAGTTCTCAAAATTTTTACATTAAAACCAATTCTTATAATAAAAATTCTTATATTTTATCTTTTCTTATTTTTTTTTCACCAATTATTATTTTTTTAGAAAATTTTCCTTTTGATTCTTCAAAAACAACTTTTGTTATTTGTTTAATAGAATTTTTTTACCATATCCCACATGAAATTCACTATTTCATGAACATCCCAAATCTTGAAATAATGAAGTTTATTCATAAATATAATTTTCTTTGTGTTTATTTGTGTTTTGTAGGTGTCTTCATCTAATTCTATGACTATATTTCATTATATTTTTTATCTTCTAAAATTTCATCTTAAAATCTAGAACTAACAATTGATATTGAGTACCTAAATTTTTACTTAAAATGACCTTACAATATTTACATTCTCGACGATCTCTTTTTCTCATAAGAAAACAATCAACTTATGTTTTATTAGATCTATTCCTATAAATAATAATATGCTCACAATTTTTTTTAAATAATGTATCATTAATAACAAAAATATAAGCTAACGCACAATCTAATATAATTATATTTCATCTTCATTAATCACTCCACTCAACCAACATACCCATTTAAATTTACTCTAATATAAAATCTTTCTCGAAGATGCATCATTTGTATTGATTCTTCTAAGTCATTCAAAAAATTTTCTTTTGAACTTATCTCTATTCCTACTTGAGGATCATAAGAATTTATAACATTAAAAATCTTTAGTATCAACAATAAGTTTCAGGTCTATAATTTTATCTCGAATTCTATTAATTTTTACCATATTATTTTTCAAACTCTTATCTATATTTACACCCAAACCATATCTAATGCGACTCCTATCTGAATATCAAAGTTTTAAAACCTAAATTATTTATCTTCTTAGTTTTATCTCCAACCCATTTAATTTATTAAATACATAAGATATTTATATTTCTATGAATCATAATATATTCTAATTCTATTAATACATCTGTGAGAGTAGATATATTCGAAGATCTTATTCTAATATTTATTTCATAGAAAAACTTCTTTGCTCATATCTGTCTATAATGTGAAAATCCTTACTTATTTAACACTAATAACCAATCTCTCTCTCTCTCTCTCTCTCTCTCTCTCTAGATTATAATATGATTTGATTGGATATGTTATTTCAAGGCCAGCTCAGTTATAGCCTGAGAGCAACTTGTGGTAGGTGGGATCAAAAATATTGACATTTTTTGTGGGGCATTTATCATACATACCACCTAATTCCTATGTATTTACATATTTAAAGATCAATAAAAACAGAGTTTTTAATATCGTAAACAGAGTTTTTAAGACCATATTTTTTTCTCAGTTCTCAAAATTTTTACATTAAAACCAATTTTTATAATAAAAATTCTTATATTTTATCTTTCTTGTACATTTTTTTTCACCAATTATTTTTATTTTTAGAAACTTTTACTTTTGATTCTTCAAAAACAACTTTTGATATTTGTTTAATAGTATTTTTTTACCATATCCCACATGAAATTCACTATTTCATAAACATCCCAAATCTTGAAATAATGAAGTTTATTCATAAATATAATTTTCTTTGTGTTTTGCAGGTGTCTTCATCTAATTCTATGACTATATTTTTTATCTTCTAAAATCTCATCTTAAAATCTAGAACTAACAATTGATATTGAGTACCTAAATTTTTACTTGAAATGACCTTACAATATTTACATTCTCGACGATCTCTTTTCTCATAAGAAAACAATCAACTTATGTTTTATTAGATCTATTCCTATAAATAATAATATGCTCACAATTTTTTTTAAAATAAAGTATCATTAATAACAAAAATATAAGCTAAAGCAAAATCTAATATAATTATATTTCATCTTCATTAATCACTCCACTCAACCAACACGCCCATTTAAATTTACTCTAATGTAAAATATTTCTAGAACATGCATCATTTATATTGATTCTTCTAAGTCATGCAAAAAATTTTCTTTTGAACCTATCTCTATTCCTACTTGAGGATCATAAGAATTTATAACATTAAAAATCTTTAGTATCAACAATAAGTTTCAGGTCTATAATTTTATCTCGAATTCTATTAATTTTTACCATATTATTTTTCAAACTCTTATCTATATTTACACCCAAACCATATCTAATGCGACTCCTATCTGAATATCAAAGTTTTAAAACCTAAATTATTTATCTTCTTAGTTTTATCTCCAACCCATTTAATTTATTAAATACATAAGATATTTATATTTCTATGAATCATAATATATTCTAATTCTATTAATACATCTGTGAGAGTAGATATATTCGAAGATCTTATTCTAATATTTATTTCATAGAAAAACTTCTTTGCTCATATCTGTCTATAATGTGAAAATCCTTACTTATTTAACACTAATAACCAATCTCTCTCTCTCTCTCTCTCTCTCTCTCTCTAGATTATAATATGATTTGATTGGATATGTTATTTCAAGGCCAGCTCAGTTATAGCCTGAGAGCATCTTGTGGTAGGTGGGATCAAAAATATTGACATTTTTTGTGGGGCATTTATCATACATACCACCTAATTCCTATGTATTTACATATCTAATAACTAAATTTTAGTTTTTACATTTATACGTCCGAAATCATTCAAATCGCATTAAAAAATATCACCATTTTGATTTTTAAAATGTGAAATACACTTTTTCTTGCAAACGTAAGCCGGTATATATGTAAAATTGAAGTTTAAGACTTAAATATGTAAATAGGTAGGAATTGATGGTCATGTATGTAAATCTTCCCCTTTTTTTTTAAATTGTACACGTATTCTCTCTATTATTGAGCAATATGAGCATGTCATGGTTTTGAAGATATGATATTTTTATTTATTTATACAATAATTTTTATTTATATACAGCCTTGATTCTATTTTTTTTTTCATGACTAGCATGATTAGTTAGTATTAACATTTAGACAGCATTAAAATAGTAGACTTCATGCCATGTAATTAGTATATTTAAGGAATATACTAATTTTTACATTATATTTATTTTCATTCAAATTTAATTTTAATTTAATTTGCATCCATGGGGGCATTGATATATTTCTTGCACAAATTTAAATCAATTAAAATTAGAAATATTTTTAAATCAAAGTCAACAAATTAAACTTGAGACAAGCTACATATGCATTTGGGATGGCTATAGCTTTTTAAAAAGGTGGTTCTAAAGCTGTGATTGAGAAAATAACTCCCTAAAAGGGTGCAGTGATAATCATGAATATATATATACATATATTAAAAAATTCACAATAAAAAAAATAACTTTACGTAATAAAAATGTCTATAAAATATGCAAAATTAATATGAAAATAATACAAGCAGAAAACTATCCGAGAAAGTCCCGTAGAAATGGAAAAATTATTCCATACGGACACCGAGATGCATACGCTGTCCGATCTCCACTGTCCATCACAGCAATTTTTTTTTTTAAGAAAAAAAATTCAAAATAGGGTCCACCGTCATATATTTTTGCTATGATGGACAGTGGAGATCGGAGCATCTCTGTATATGGTGTTTGTATGGAATAATTTTTCGTAAAAATGACACAACATGCTACGTTT
>NW_018222561.1:10138-12141 GCF_001263595.1 Phalaenopsis equestris
TTATGGGGGGATGGGCTTTTTTTTTTTAAATTTCAGGCATAATTAAGCGCAATCATGAATAATCAACCACAAGTTATAACTATTAATGAAGCTATTCACTACACAATATAATATGTACAACAATAGGAACAAAGACAAACACAAATAAGTGATTAATCAAGATATAAATAACAACACATAAAAATCAAAACTAAAACACTTATAATCTTATACAATCCAACAAGTGAAATCTCATATGATAACTATGGAGCTATGGTGTAGGAGTCATTGAAGCAGATGAATAATTCAGTTCATATTGGCAAATTACTAATAACTTCTTCAACTTCATAGTTAATTCACCTGATCTCTACACACCAATAATCAAATAATATAAAAGAATTAACTACTATAATTATGTGCACAAATGAAGTATTATAAGTTAATATTAAAGTCATTAACACAGAAAATCCTCCACTTTATTAAAACATTTAGTTTCAACATGCCTTGAAAGCAATTGAATAGTTCAATTTAAAACTATTTTTTATTGAAATAAAACGACATAATCTTTAAGAAACACAAGCAGTATTGATCTCCTTTATTAATAATTTATATGCTACGTTAGCAACACTGAAGCCATAAAGCCTTTTGAGTCCATACATGAACTATACCTTCAGCACATAATTTTACAGTTCTGTTCCAAATGACAACAGCTTCACTCGACAGATGATGAGAGATTATAACTTCGAACTGGCCTGATTAACTGGAGCACTCTGAATCAAGTTATAAAAAAATTGACATTAAAAACCATTGGAAATTTATATACATATCACACAATTTTTATTTATTTACATATCTAAAATCCAAAATTTGATATTTACATTTATAACACCTTGGTATTATAGACATATGCATGAAAAAAAGCATTTTACTTTTAAAAAGATCATATTGATGGTATTTTTTATGAGAAGTTAAAGATTCGAGTGTTATGCATGTAAATATGAATGTTTAGGTGTTAGACATGTAAATTCATAAAAGTTAAGTGGGTTCATATCAATGTTCTATAGTAAATAAAATTTATCTACTGCTTACCAGAGGAATTCCTTTCGCTCCCCTTTCAGCAAGATAGGAACTTGGCTTGAAAAAATTTCCATAGGTCTTGGACCATTCTTCCAGCCTTGTGTTTATGTATTTGGCACCCAGAGAGTCAGCCCAAAACATAATGCCACCCCTAAAGTAGGATGTAAGAGCACAAAAGCTTTATTTAGAAGAAGAAACAATGTAAAATTTAATTAAAAAGTTGAGAATTCCGAAAATTTGACAACCTGAAGGAAGGGAAGCCCATTCCCATAATGGAAGCGATGTCCAGATCTGATGCTTTCACTGCAATTCCTTCATCGAGGACACAGCAAGCTTCGTTGACTACTGGAAGGAATATCATCTCCACTATGTCCTTGTCGGATAACTTCGTAAGCTGAGGACAGCACAGTAAGTCATGATGCATAATTGAGACATGGACAGCATGAAATTAATCGTGATTGGTGGATATCATGATGATGATGATGATTTAGAATGGATTTTTGTAAAGTTTAATAGTATAGGTGGAATTTGGTAACCTGGGGATCAGCCTTAACACCAGCTATTTGTCTTGATCTCTCTATATAGCTGTGTATATCGGGGTCAGGAGTAGCCTTTCGCCTGTCGTCATACAAATAGAACCCCTTGCGAGAACTTTCACCTGCCATAGATCAAGGATCAAACATGATGTAGTATTGCCCACCTTGAATTTTAAATTTTCTCTTAACGAGTTACAAATTAATTTATTATCAATAAATAAATAATTTATTACCCCCTAGACCCACACCAAAAAAAGGCCAATATTTAAAAAAAATTTATAACATTTCGAAAGAAACATTAGATATAAGAAATTTATATACCCTTAAAGAAAAGACTACTACGCCCCTAGACGTACCATTGCCACACTAAGCCCTACTACTTGCATAGAATCACTATGAAATAATCCATAT
>NW_018222562.1:0-325 GCF_001263595.1 Phalaenopsis equestris
TTGACTAGTGCAAAAATGTGCACGGGCGCTCAAGCAGCAAGATTCGACGCGTAAGCGTGGTAGTTAAAAAAACATGTTCAAAATTAAGATTCTAGAAGGTTTGAAAACAAATTAGTTTGTAAAAACATGCCAAGACAGTTCCAAGACGTGACTAGAAGCTATTTGAGGGATTTAGGCCTATAAATAGAAGGGTTTTGTGAAGGAATTTCACGCCAGATCATTTTCAGCCCTAAAAGTCTAAAAGAAAGAGAGATTTAGAGAAAATGTCTTCATGGGAGATGGATTTGAAGAAGAAGGAAGAGATTCATTAGTCAAAGTGCACAAG
>NW_018222562.1:339-944 GCF_001263595.1 Phalaenopsis equestris
GTATAACGGAGATGTATAACGGTTTCTTAGCCGTTAGTATTGAAGAAATATTGGAAAAGATCAACCAAATTGAGACTATTACGGCTTTACTTAAGATCAAGGTAATTGAGATTCATGCCCATCTTGAGCATATTGGATGGCAATTGAAAATGCAATTTAGTCATACTAGTTATGTAGAGGAAGCAGATAAGGAGATGTTTCTTAAGCAAAAATGGATTGAAGAAGATAGTATCAGAGCTCGTCACCACCGTCTGTTTTAGCAACTTTATATTCTGATTGCCTTAGGAGAGACTAATGAAAGACCAGAGTTTGTCCTAACAAATGAAGAATAGAATTAAGTTTTATGTTAGAGTTTGTTAGGAGTTGTTGTTTAATGTGTTATGTGTTAAGAGTTAAATACTATTTTTTTGGAGTTTATGTTTGTTAGGTGTTTGTGCTTAAAAGATTTTTTATCCAAGACTATTCGGAGTGAGAATTAGGAGTTACATGTATTTGTAGTAGTTCGTGAATTAATATATGTGTTTGTTTGTGTGAAAATTAGTGTTATTTTTAGCCTCGAATTGAATTAATTTATATGGAGAATTTTGAGACAAATGAGAGTTGTA
>NW_018222563.1:0-769 GCF_001263595.1 Phalaenopsis equestris
AATGATCTCAAAATCCATTGAAATTTTTATGGTGAGTTTTCTGACTTATTAGTCACAATGGAGAATAAAAATCAAATGATTTTGATCTTTATATTCTCCAAATTAAATATTTTAAGCAAATTGGGGTTTGCTTAAAATAATGATATTTTGATTTTTAAAAATTATAAAATTATTTCTTAAGACTACTCTGGCCATAGGGAACTTATATGAATTTTTGTAGAATTTTCTAAGCCATATGCAATTTTCTATAATTATTTGAACAGAAAATACTTATGAAATTAGAAAATTAAGATCTCTATCTAGAATACTTCTATGTCTTTGAAAAAATGCTCAAATTGTGCATCTAGACAGAGGCTACAACATATAAAAATTTTGGATCAAGGTGATATCCCAACATGAATAGAGAATTGAAAAACCCCTAACCCTAATTCATTTTTTAAAAATAATTTATGCATCAAATTAATGTGAAAATAATTCCACATGTTTCTCCTCTATTCACTGAGCAAGAGGGTATTTTTATTTTATTTTTATGAATTTGCTACAAAGAGATATGGATTTTTGAAGTTTAATAGCTATTTTATGAATTTTTTAAATATCCTATTTATCTATTCAAACCGCGGGCTGACTGGATCCTCAGATCCGTCGAAAAGCCACGCGGCGCGCTCACGCGGCGCGCTCTCATTCGACGCCGCCTTCTGAGTCAGCTGCCACGCGTCGCGCTGTATTGCTTCAGATAATCATCCGGCTTGATCTCCGCCGTTCATTCAAT
>NW_018222564.1:0-3589 GCF_001263595.1 Phalaenopsis equestris
TATGAAAGTGTAGGTGTGAGACATGTAAATACAGAAGAATTGTGTGCTAAATATATAATTTCCCTTTTTCTTAACTTATTTTTACTTCTCGTACTTGTCATTTTTACCATTATCTCAACTATTTAGCATTCGAGTTTTTCCTCAAATACTTGTCTTCTTCCTTATTCCTTAATATTGCAAAAACCGTTGTTATTTGTTTCTAGTTCTACAATCATAAGATCAAATCTCCCCACAATGATCAAAAAGGCGAACCGAGTAAGAAGCAGAAGGGAACATACAAAGTTTCTCGTGCGGCTCATCCAATGAACGACGAGATTCATCATGTTTCCAATGAGGTATGCTTTCATTCCCAAATTAAACAACATGTAGAAAATATCAAACAGCATTTCTCTTGGATTCTCAGCATGCAAATCACCATATCCATTCGTTGTCATAGTCGTTATCGTCCAATACATTGCCGCCACGTATCTAATCCACAGACTTCCTGCTCCAAAGTTCGGCATTACTGCACCGATCCATGTTGGTCTCGCATCAGGATATCGATCGGCAATGAAGTAGTTGAAACATCCTGCAGAATGTACCGCGGAAAGCGTTAACCTGTAGGTCAGTCACATGAAATTATAATGAATTAGGACTGAAGTATAAATATTAGTGAAATTTACATGCATACCACACAATTCTTATGTTCTTACATGTCTGACATCTACACATTCATATTAACATGCATAGCTCTCATTTCTTTAACATCACGTCAAAAATACCATCATCATTATATTTTTAAGCGTGGAATACACTTTTTCATGCATAGGTTTATGACACCATGGTGTTATAAATACTGTAAATATCAAGCTTTGGGTGTTAGATATATGACTTCATCAGAATTGTGTATGAGAGGGGAATACACAGAAGGAAATCTGCTGACCAAACTCACTTCATCGCCATATACTTTATTGTACTCAGATGTGAGTTAGAGACCTAAAGAGAAAGACGAAAAATCTTGCAAAGAGCGAGCTGACTCGATGAAGCTACCGAAGCCGAAGCATATTGAGTTACTTGAAGCCATGTTCGATGTTTCTAGACGAGGAGACTAATGAGTCGTAAAGGTATGGTCGAACACACGTCGAATATGAACCATGACGTTGTATACCTACGAGTCAAACTCAGTGTTGTCAGCATTTTAAAGATTGAAAGATTCTATGTTGAAGCATACTGAAAGTCCATTATGAAAGTAAGGGGCTTTCACACACATAGCACACTCCTAAACTTCATATTTACACACATACCCTCTCAAATATTTAATATCACGTGGCACAATATAAGTGTGCAGTTCTTATATTGTGCCACTTTTTTATTATTGTTTTTTTCATAATGTGCTCTTTATTTCAACATGAGAGAAATGGATAATTTCAAGGCTAAATTCTCAAGTGGGGCACTTAATTAACTGCTTAATTAACTGTAATTAGTTAAAAGGGGCCGGCTAAAGAGTAATTAAGAGAAGGGAGCAAATTCGAACGGCATCAATGCGTGTTTAATAGAAAGCAAAACTTCCTTGTGTTTAATGTTAAACAAATTTTGAGTTTTAATCTTTTTTGAATAATTTTAGCTTATTAAAAATAAATATGAAAAATAGAATTTGATAAAATACATAATAATATTTTATAATCTTATACTTCAAAAAATTTTATATTACATGTTAATATTTTTTTAAAATATCTTTTTTAGAAATTTTGAAATAAAATGTTAGAATTAAAATAAAATATCAAAAATTAGAATAAAATATGAGAAATTAAAAATTAGTATATTTAATTAATTATAATAAGTAAATTGAGTTTATTAAATATAATTATAAAATGTTATAAATTAAATAAAGATTTAAACAGTTTAATGAATTAATTATTAAAAACAAAATAATAATAATAATTGAAGAAAAATAAAAATTAAATTTACGGGATTGTATTTAAATTATCTTAAAAATGAAAAATAACTTAATTTTGACCAAACTTTCACAGTGGAAGTAACAAATTTTGGACAACAAATTTTTGAAATTAAATTTAAAATTTATTGAAAAATAGTTGACAATACAATAAAATTTTAAAAAAAAGTATATTGAAGTCGCTCGGTTTGGTCGCTTTCATAGTTAATGTTTCTCTCCATCTACTCGCAAAATGCTCGATCTATGATTTCATTTGAGACTTAATTACAACAAACACCCACTCTACATTCAACAAGAGACTCTAATTGTTGCATCAACTTATCATCAAATATAGGAAGTTGATGCCTTACAAATTTATAAACTCAACATTAATTTATATCATTTTATAATTATATTTTATAAACACAAAATTTACTTATTATAACTAATTAAATATATTAACAACTTAACTTCCATATTTTAATTAAATTTTTTGATAGTTTATTTTTATTTTTATTTTATTTCAAATTTTCTAAAACTCATTTAAGAAAAATATTACTATTTAATATTAAAACATTTTTTGAGTTTAAGATTATAAAATATTATTATATATTTTATTAATTTATGTTAGTATTTATTTTTAATAAATTAATACAATTCAAAAAAGGCTAAATGCAAAATTTGTTTGCATTTTTAACATTAAACACAAACAAAAAATTAAATTTATTAAAAATGCATCCATTGGCTTATATATCACCCATTCTAACTCTTAAAGAGTGAAATACAACTTTTCATGCATAGAAAAGGGGGTATATAAGTAAAAAATTGAAATTTTGGTGTTAGATATGTAAATAAATAGAAATTAAATGGTATGTATGTAAATCTTCTTTTATTGAAATAGTATGGAAACCATGAATAGATGACATAATGCAGTCATGAAAACATTTCATACCATGCATAATTTATACACAAATTGAACTTTAAATGAATTTATAGATAATAAAATACACATAATTTCAACATAATTTACACTGATTTCAAAATTAAATATAAAATTTCAATTTAAAATATTAAAAATTTAAATGAAAAGAGCAATATAAAATATATTTCAATTTCCCGTTAGTTCACTGAGATTCAAGTAAATAAGTGATCTTTTCAAGGAATAAGATATGGAAACTCTATTTTCGCCTCATTTTCTTAAGGGGTCATTTACATATATTTCTCTCAATTCCTATGTAATTACATATCTAACACAGTTTATTTTTTACATTTATACCATCCAAACCTTTCATATCACATAACCACCATCATTTTAACTGTTAAAAAGTGAAATACCCATTTTGGTATGTATGTAAAACTTGAAGTTTAGGTGAGCACACTACAAATGCAGTGTAATACCATTGAGTGCTTGTCATTGGTGATAGTAGGCCAATGGGGGTTTGTGTTGATTCGTGACTGTGCAAACGACCATGATGGTGGTGTCCGAAGACCTTGCGGTGGCAACTGTCGAACACAATGGCGGCAACTGGAGTCATCGGAGGTGATTACCGAGCATAAACTTTTAGAGGGTGTTTGATAGCATAATTTTAATAAGATTTATGTATGAGTTTGAGGTAAATCGAGCCGAAACGAAAAAAAAATAAAAAATAAATCAAACGCTCCGTTAAATCAAAATTT
>NW_018222565.1:0-876 GCF_001263595.1 Phalaenopsis equestris
TTAGAAATTTATTAACCTATCTTTTCAATTGGGAATGTGAGATTGGTTTCTATCAATTAACGCCTTGCATTTCAAACATCAAATAATTTGATTAAGATCAGAGGTTTCTCATTTCCTACCTTAACTTAAGCCTAAATGTTAATTGAGGCTAAATTTTCAAAATTACACATTTGCCCCTAAGGCTCTAACACTCCATAATTTGTCAAATTCAATTCAAATGACTTTGAAATTTTTATGCTACCTCATTCATGGGTCAATTAAGACATCAGAGGTCGATTAAGAAATCAGAGGTGAAAATATTATTTTTCAGAATTTAATTTATTCTATATAATTATTTTTATGCAAAAATATGATTTTCCAAAGAAAATTCCTAACTTAACCGAGATAAATTCTAATCCTTTGAAATTTTTACTGGAGGTAGACCTAGACTAGAGAAGCCTTTGGACCAAATTTCATGATTTTTTGAATTCTGTGTGATTTATTAGAATTATTTTAAGCTCTGGGTTATTTAATAAAAATAAAATATTTTAAATGATGAAAATTAAGTTTTGTGTCTTTGAAAAATCTCTCTGATGTTAGAGAACCCATAGGAGCAAATTTCATATTTTTTTATTTTTCTTTGATTTATTGGAATTATTTTAGTGAAAACTCATTTTTAGCTTTTAAAAATTATTTTTAAGCTTTGAAATTCAATATTTTTATTTAGAAAATTAAGAAAAATATTCCAACTATTCCTAAGTGATTAGGAAACAATTTAGAACATTTCCATGAATTTTATTGTTTTTGTGTTTTTTATGAATTTTTAATTATTTTAAATATTTAAAATAGGCTAAAAATCAAGTTTTTATTCTAAATATTATTTTATTTTTATAAAAT
>NW_018222565.1:2872-3576 GCF_001263595.1 Phalaenopsis equestris
TGGTCAATAGGGACCTCATGAAGAGTTTTTAATATGAATTGGATGCCAATTTGGAGGTTAAGGATATCAATTGGGTGAAATTTGGGGACTTAGCCAATTTGGGGCTAAATTTGGGAATTTTGGATTTAGGCCAAAATCAAATGGATTTGAGTATTCAAAAAGGCCAATTTATAATTGATTTTGATGTGTAGGAATGTTAAGAAAATTTTTCAACATTAATTAGGGCCAATTGACTAGGCTATGGGTTCAATTTGATGAGATTAGGTCATATGGTCAAAATTGGGTTTTGATCTAAATCAAAATTGGGCTCAAATCATGGGCCAATTAAGCTTGGATTTAGTTTATCTTGGTCATATCAAAAGTGAATTTGAGTTTAGGATTAAAATTAGGGCCAATTGCGATCAAATTGATGGACACTTGGGTTGAATTTGGGGAAATTTTGGTCTATAAAGGCAAATTTGGGGATTTTGGTTAATTATGGTCAAACTGGCCAAATTTGGTCATGCTATAGTTGAGAGAAATGAAATTGGGAATATTTGGGATTTATTAAATTTTTTTAGAAATTTTTGGGATTTTGGGCTATGGAGGGGTATTTTGGTAATTTGGGGGTGTTTTAAGGGCAAAAGGCCAATGTGGGTATTTTGGTATAGTTGAGGTACCAACCATCACCAACAAGCCATAGACCAATGGAAACCCCAATTTTG
>NW_018222565.1:3631-14883 GCF_001263595.1 Phalaenopsis equestris
TCTTAGCTAAACCATAGCCCTAGGGCTAGTAGGTTTAGGGGACCATGTACATGAGTATCCCAAAAGGTCAAGGGACCTAGGCCAGAAATTTGAGTTCAGCGTTGTACGTGATTGTGGGTGCAGATAAGTGTAGTGAGTGCCTCAGCTCCATACCAACACCCAAGGCCAACCTTAAGGTCCAGCAGTCCTAAGGGTGACTCATCTTAAGTTTCCCCCATAGTGACCCCACCTACTAAGTATTTAGAGGTTGAGACCAACATGTGGAACTTCAAGTTGAGTAGAGAGAAGTTTGGAATTTCTAGTAGTGATGGTGCCTTTTCTAGTTTTCTAAGAATAGTCAATAGGAAAATCCTATGGCTAGACCTTAGGCTACTAAAGAGAAAAAAAAAATTAAACCTCAACCAAAAATGAGGTCAACAAATGGACCCCCAATAGGTGTGGTGTACTGGACAGGCACACCGCGTGTATTGGAGTTGACCGACGAGATTAACAAAAACCAATACAAACTCCTAAACAAAAGACCCCGTAGTATGTGTGTGATTTGTTTTTGCTGGGGTATTAGCAGGTGAGTGTTTGATTAAGTCAAGAAGTAGGGACTCTCGCTGGGGATTGGAGAGTGGACTTTGAGTTATGAAATTTTAGAATGTTCTAGAGGATGGGAACCAGTATGCAAGTGCTGACCCCGAGATGGGAATTGAAATTTAGATATCAATTCAAGAAGAGAGAGAGTCAGGATGTAAGGACTAATCTCAAATGTAATGAATCAGAAATATGAAAATGAGAATTGAAATGTATATCAATTCTCAAAAGAGAGTGTCAGAATGTAAGGACCGATCTCAAATGTAATGAATAAGAAATGTAGGACTAATTCGAAAATGAGAATTGAAATGTAGGTCAATTCTCAAAAGAGGGTGTCGGAATGTAAGGACCGACATCAAATGTAATGAATCAGAAATATCCCTGGACTTGTGCACGGATGTCTGGTTGTGTAGCAACTCTATTTGGTTCCACGCATGATATCTCCCTTTTAGAAGTTTCTCCTTCGTAGCATTTTCAACTTCTCGTCAATGACATATCCACGCTCACCACAACATCTTTTAGGATGTTGTATCCTAAATTATCCTTTCTAAACTCACCCCGAGAGTTTAGGATAGAGTGAAGGAAGGAAGAGAGAAGGAGAGTATAGCAAGTCAGGTGTTTCCTTTAGAGAAAGTCGGTAAAAGGTGCTTTTTTGTATTTTTGTCTTTTATTTTTAGAGACATATTTTGTACAATTACAAAAAGGATGGACCAGCTATGGAAATCACTCTTAATACAATTAATGTTTTGATTAACCATTTTGATTTCATATTATATTTGTATTACAATTTAACTTTTAACATGATGGTAATCGGCTAGCTGAGGTGATTGGTTGAGTGGCGACTGCGCCATGGGTTGGTCGGCCAAGGCGCCGGAAGAATGTCTTGTCTGTCATGATAAAATCTGTTCGACCGATTAGCTGCGATCAAGGATTCTCTCCTGTGCCCCAGTCGGTCGAGATTGTTGACAAGGTCTGTCGCTCAAATCTATCACTATGGTGTGTTGGTCGATTCTTGACCACGTGATTGGCAGACCGTCATCTGTGCTGTTCTAATGCTTTGTGATTCGTGTTGACAGTTGTGATGTATAGAATTACAAAAAGTTTGGCAAACTTACAGGATATTTTTTTTTTTTTTGTAGAATTTACATTAATATCACTCAGCTTATATTAATTTTTACATCTAATACAAAATTTTAATATCACATACATACCACGCCAATTTTCTCAATTTTTGGTATCACTCAATTTGTACCCTTATTTTACTGTTGTGGGAACTGACAACTCATCTCCGTCACCACTGTCAGTATCCAAAAAGACATTGCAGTTAACCAAAAAGACGTTGCAGTCATTTTTGTATGCCACGATCCCATCTCTTCGTTTCTAGTTATTTCTTCCACCGCAGCTTGCGAGCTCTCCTAAAAATTGCAAAATGTCGACATTAGAATAACGACAGTTGACCAAATTTGGACAGAGCGGTAAGTACGAGATATTTGATAGAATTGCGTGCCCTGTATGTTAATTACAATTTATGGTGTCTGACAAGAAAATTTAAAAGAATTGGATTTACGGCGTCAGACATGAAAACTTCAAAGAATCGGGCTTTAAGTTGTAAATCCCGTAATCTTTTTTCTAATTTTTTTCTATGAAAAGACAACTATTTATGTTATCATTAAAGTTCAGAAAGGAAAAAATGGGCCATGAAATAGGGTAGTGGATCCTTGGTGTTAATAAAAAAGAAGTTACAAAGTTTGGGAGGGTAGTGGATCCCCAACTAAATGTAAAAAAACATCAAGTTTCTAGGGGTTCCACTCTCCACAATACAACTACACGCTAATAAGACTAAATAGCTCAAGAAAAAACCAAACATAAAATACATGTAATCATCCAAAATGTATACTAACACATAGTATACCCAAAAAAAGTTATATGTACACCACATTCCCAAAATTCAGCAGTGACGAACAGCAAAATCGTAGTAGAGGCTTGAAGTTCCATTGAGGAATGCAAATATAACACTCGGAACCTGTGTCGAAACGCAAGCAAAACTCAAAAGAAAAGTTAGCGTCAAAAGGATATAACTTTGAGACATAGTATGGTAGAGCTTCAAGCCATAACATATCGCTAATTAATAGATAAATGGAGACCTTCCCCGGCCTCATAAAGACCCGAAATCCCACCTCTAAAGCAGTGAAAATATTATATCCAAACTGTATATAAAAATATCAAGCAGCAAGGATCAGCAAGACCCAAAAAATTCCACGCTATAGAGTAGGGAGACCTCCAAGAAAAGGAAACTGTAGGTGCAATAAATTTACTCCCCAAACAAGGATCAAGCAAGTTAAAACCGCAACAGTCATCATAAGAAACAAAACGCAAGCAAAATACATGGTGAAAAGGTGACCAAAAAACAGCTCAGATATAAACCATTAAACTCGCTATCTTCTGATATAAGGCACATTAATTAAATCTCCGTTTAAAAGAGTTTGAATGTGGGCGGAGGCAAAACCCCCACCATAATTCTTTGCAGGTCTTGCTTAGCCAACAATTCAGCAGCAGAATTACATTCCCTATAAATGAAGTCAACTTGTATAAACAAATTGTGCTTTTTAATACAATCATGTATCATGTTAAGCAAACAAATGACATTCCAGGTAGGGTTTGTGATCCGATTGAAATTGTTAAAGAGTGTCTTAGAGTCCGTATCAATATGTAAAGAATGAAAATGAAAAAGAACAATAATATTTAATGCATTCCATAAAGAGTAACACTCGGCCTCCAGAGGTGACGAGGCACAAACCGACGAGGCAAAATAACAGAGGCAGCTTCCCATTGAATTTCGAAAAATACCACCCATCCCAACAGCAGTTAAAGTCCAACTCCCATCTACATTAAGATTAATCCGACCATCAGAGGGGGGTTTCCACTGTAAAATTGTGGCCCTCCTACCCCTCTGTGAAGAATTAGTACTCATGAATATGAAAAAGAACAATAATATTTAATGCATTCCATAGAGAGTAACACTCCGCCTCCAGAGGTGACGAGGCACAAACCCACAAACCGGCGAGGAAAAATAACAGAGGCAGCTTCTCATAGAATTTCGAAAAATACCACCCATCCCAGCAGCAGTTAATGTCTAGCTCCCATCTACATTAAGTTTAATCCGACCATCAGAGGGGGGTTTCCACCGTAAAATTGTGGCCCTCCTACCCCTCTGCGAAGAATTAGTACTTAATGCAATGTGGCGTGAAGCTTTAAGAAAATAAGCAATTATATATGAAGTGGTAAAAGCGGGGGGAGAGCCTCATATTTTAAAGCGTTCCTTACAGACCAAAGAAACAAGAGAATAACAAAAGGAAAATGTTTCAGCTTTTAGTCATAAAACGGGGCAGCCTTCCAAACATTAAGATAAGTGTTCCACTCCCAACGATCATAAGATCGTGGAGTCAAATTAATACCAAAATACAAACTAACCGAGCATCAAACCTCACGAGCAAAATAACAATCAAAGAATAGATGAGAGGTAGATTCCTCATGACATTTGCAAAGATTACATGTAAAAGCCATACACAAACCCTTTAACTTCAGAATATTATCAAAAGGCAAGAGCAATAAGAAATATCTCCAAAGAAAGAAGGATATAGAGGGAGATAATAAGGCATTCCAAAGATTAGAGGTCCACCTACAAGGAGTGAGGAACATGAATATTTTGATACAACAGTTTAGTGATGGAAACATTAGAGGTAAATTTTCATATAGGTTTATCAAATTTAATGGCATCAATGGGTATTTTTTGAACTTGATCAGAGTTGTCCCCAATCAAAGCCCTAAGCTTAATAATATCCCAAGCTCCATCTTTCCAACAATCAGTGACAAGCAAATTGTTATCTTGCAAAGGATGCGGGAAAACAGAAAAATCTTCCATAGCCCAATGATCAAACCAGAAGGATAAATTGCCAATGCCAACATCCCAGTATATAAATTTTTGAGCAACAGGTCTAACATTTAGCAAAGATTTCCAAACCTTAGTACCACCAACCTTCCAAACAACGTTAGAAGGGTGGGAATGCTTGCAATACTTTTGATGGAGAAAAGGAGCCCAAATAGAAGTGCCCATACAAAATTTAGACCAAAGTTTACACATGTTAATTTCAGCAATGTGATTAAGGTTCTTAAAGCCCAGGCCACCAACAGTGATAGGTTTGCAAGCCTTAGCCCAAGTGCTCCAAATTTTAAGTTGAGAGCTACTGGACCACATAAATTTATTAAAAAGCCTCTCCAAAGAAAATTGAGTACATTTTTTCACCTGCAAAACTTGAAGAGCATAAAGTGAGATGGTGTAAGGGACACTCTTAAGCAAAGTAAGCCTACTACCATTAGAAAGGAAGTTATTTCTCTAGTCATTAATCTTAGCCTTGATTTTATCAACAACTTCATCCATTTGAGTTTGCATCCTCCTGCCTCTGAAAATATTAACCCCCAGATATTTAAGGGGGAGAGAGGCCACCTGACATCCGGTGTAAGTAGCGGCCCAAGAAAGAGTGGTGCTAACATGTTTGCTAAGAAATAATTGACATTTAGCCTTATTAAAAGTTAACCTAGAAGTATTCTGAAAGGTATTTAATGTTCGCATCAAAATTTTAAGAGCGGTCTTACTAGCATTCGAGAAAAGGATAACGTCATCAGCATAAGCAAGATGACTAACCAAAAGCTTAGATCTATGAGTGAATTGAGTGTGAGGATGGAACAGCTGCGCTTGATTTAAAAGACGAGAGAGGTAATCAAAAGCAAGGATAAAAATCGTAGGTGAGAGAGGGTCGCCTTGTTTAATACCCCGGAGGGAGGAAAAGAAACCATAGGATTTCCCATTCACAGGAATGCTGTAATGATTTAATTCAAGCCATCTTTTGATGACAGCACAGAAATTTGTAGAAAAACCACGGGCGCGAAGAATACTCAAAATAAAATCTCAGCTAGTAGTATCGAAAGTTTTTTTAATGTCAAGCTTGATAACCACATTCCCTCCCCTACATTTCTTATCAATATCTTTAATAATTTCTTGAGCAAGGAGGATATTATCAGATATTTCTCTGCCATGAACAAAAGCAGACTGGTGCGGGCAGATGAAGTTAGCCAGATGAGGTTGTAAATGAGCAACAATAATCTTACTAATCACCTTAGGGAGAAGAGAAGTAAGAGAGACAGACGAAAGTTATCCCAACTAATTTTATCGCTACCTTTAGGGACAAGCACAATAAGAGAGGAAGTGAAATATTTATCAGGATTATCTCCCAAAAATTAGCTCTGAATGACACTCATAACCTCTTTTTTAATAATATCCCATCATTTAATATAAAAGGTTGATGTGAAACCATCAGATATATATATATATATATATATATATAAATGTATAAATTTAAATATATTAAATTAGTTGCATGATAGAAATATTCACTTTCGCAGTTTAAGGAATGGAGACTACCGAAAGAACGTGTTGAATTTAACCGAGTTCCACTCGTCTAGACCCGCTCTAGTCTGCTTGATCAGCTCTAGTTGACTCGACTAACTCCAATCTGCGCAGTCTAGTCAGTCTAGCAAGGCCTGCTCCAGTCAACCCTCTCCATTCTGCCATCTCCAATTGTTCCCACCAGTTCCAACTAGCCCAATCTACTCCAATTAGACATCTCCAGTTAAGTGCATGAGCCTATGGGTAGAATTGTCATTTTATTGTAATTCTTCTCTTATAAATATAAGAGCATTAATTGTAATAGGGGGAAAAGTTATTATTGAAATATTGTAATATAAGAAATCTCTCTCTCTTACTCCCTCTCGCTCATTTCTTAAGTTAGATCTATATTTATAAAAATATTCTTTTGATTCTAATTTTAAAATATTTTGAATATTTTTTAAATTTAAAAAAATCATAAATATTTTAAAAATTTTTATTATGATTTCTTTTAGCTATTAGTCAATATTATATAAAGCAATCTACGATTTTACAAATATTAAAATTTTTTTAGATTAAAAATTATTTACATGAAATTTAATTATTCAAAACAAATTGCAAGATTCAAGCGGTAAATTTGCCCCTCCTATTTGAGAAGCACTCCGGCCCTTTTTATATTATAGAATCACAGTAAAATTTTTATTTATCCACGTCACAAATTTTTAATTTTTATTTAACGTAAATTATCATGTTTTTATGAGAAAAAAATATTTTAACCATTTTTACAAAACTAATTGTTTGTGATGCACATGATGTATGTTTATTTTATTAGAAGGGTTTTGCCTTTTCTTTACTTTCGTTTAATTTGTAGGGATGCAATATCCCCAGCGATTCAGTGGGCTGGGTTTAATCCATAGGTGTTTATGTCATCTTAATTTTACGAAACATATTTTAATTTTATAGCAAACTATTGGCCTCAGTTTTCCTTTTTCTTTTTCTTTTTGCCCACAGATATTTTCATTCTTTTTAATAAATAAATAAATAAGAAAGAAAATGAAGATCGGCTACGTAATGTGGGAAATGGATGGCTGTCTTTTGTCTTACCCGCCGATGTGGACACTACTTTGTTTCTTCTTATCTCTCCCCTCAAATCCTTGCGTTTTCCTTTTTTTTGGAACAACATAAAGAAAATAAGATGATGTGCACTTCCATTAGCTTGCGTGACAAAAAAAATACGTTATGTAAAAATTATTGTGAAATGAGCATCTAAGAAGCAAAACCAGCAGCTCACTGAATAGCTGTAGAGACCTTTTTCGCTTGGCAAACCTAGGAATGATTTCCCATTCCAAACTTAAACAAAAGTAAAAAAGGCCAAAACCCACTAATATAAGAAAACTAGATAATGACATAATTGAAA
This sequence comes from Phalaenopsis equestris, assembly GCF_001263595.1. Lineage (NCBI taxonomy): Eukaryota > Viridiplantae > Streptophyta > Magnoliopsida > Asparagales > Orchidaceae > Phalaenopsis > Phalaenopsis equestris. The sequence continues at coordinate 11,071 of NW_018222565.1, forward strand.
CAATTACAACAAGGTAGTCCATAGGTATGGTATAATGGCATGGTAGGTAAATTTACATGTTATATCCATACATGTCTTGTGAATTAAACCCAAGTTATAGAGTGTAAGACGGACAATAGAAACAAAAAGAGATTGAGAAAGAGAGTGTACTGTAACTTAAGAGTTGTAATAGAGTGAAAATAGTAGTCATTTATTGTAGAAATAACCCCTATTTTTAGATTTCAGTGGTACGTGATGTAAATTTAGATGTTTATCCCCATTTTAATAGGAACGTTACATGATATTATCATATTTTTACATATTCGTAACTGACCATAGCACATTTATGTATTCATAACCATGTAAGCACCCTTTCTTATTCATAACTTCTTAAAGTGGGGCATCTGAAACTTGGTAACCCTATTGCTCGACTGGACAGAAGTTTTTAGTCGGGTGGCTGATAAACATTCAGCTGAAAGATAGTTGGCTAGCCTTCTCAAGAGTATTATGAGAAAATGCCCTCTTGTTGCTAAGATGCACTGAATCGTTAGGCAAAGAGCGTACCACTGTAATCTAATGGGAAGCTCTCCTTGGACAATAATCCTTCTCAGAAAGCCAGGGCAGTGTTCCGTGGAGGACCATTTGGCCATTTTATGAGGAGTTCTGAAATCATTTGAGAGTGTTGGTCATGAAAGACAGTTACCAGATTTGGGCTCCTATTTCTTCAATCTTATTTGCTTCCGTTACGTCGACTCACAATTACAACTAAAAGAAATGATACTTGATGTTTTTATCTTTTAACTATACTAATACACAACCTTTCAGTGTTCATAAGCTAGAATCATTGTATTTCCTTGAGATGCATGTGGACATAATTTTTGTGTACATATTTAATTTCTCAATTATCTTCTTGAAACTCACCCTTGTGAAAGAATGAGAAAATTAAATGAAATAATTAACTAAATTATTTTGTAATAAATACTTTTAACAATTGAACTTCTTAGATTTTGGTTCTCGTATTCCTTATAAAAATGTCGTGGTCGATACTTCTCCATCACCTTTTCGTAGTTTCTTGCCTTTGCAGTTAGTTACTGCAAAAGAGGTACTTATGTTGAGTGGCAAGAAGTTTTTGCTAAAGTGGTAAATGAGGCAGCCATGATGAAAGCTTCTAGAATTTGGACTAGAAAACATAGTCCTTTTGAGGACGATGGGGAGAAAAGAAAACTGGAGAGTAGTTAGCCCACATAGAAAAAAAGTTGAAAGGTGAGAGCCGAACTTCAATAGCATAGAGTTTAGAGGGAAAAGATCAATCGATCAACGTTATGAGACTCATAAGAAGCAGAGGGTGGACGAGCTAGAGGCTGAGTCCTTCGACACAATGCTGCTCAATCATGAGATGGAAAATAGGGCATGTGTGTGCTCTACTGGTGCGGTGGAACTTCTCTCTACATATACTTGTGTAAACAACCAACTCAACAACCTGTTCAAGTTGCTACTAAGACCCAAGTTCCTCTTCCTAGGGAGAGAACTGCCCTTCCACTGATTGGTGGGACCGACCGAGTAGACATTGCTTCACCCCTCTATGTAAGAGCCTCTCATCTTTATGATCCTCTGAAGTGAATCATATTCTTATTAGAGGAAACTTCATCCTCTTTGATTGAATAAAATGTTATTTATTTTTCTCACATTTGATTATTTTTGTAGACAAGGTTGTGCAAATCATCAACTCATTGGTGATGGGAGTACACCTTTTCTTAGTTCCAAAGGCAGCCTGACGTTAGCTCTGATCAATATTAAAGGTGCATCTGATTGTTTATCTGGCCCTCTTGATGTTGTTGGGAGAGAAACTAACGAACGGTGGGGATCACTAGCATCCCAGGGTCACCAGATGCCCCTGATAGTGAACTCGAATGCCCAGGAAGTTGTTCCACAGATTGAGGTGGCCATAATTGACCTAAAGGAAGTACTAGTTGCTCTTCACCAGGAGCATAGGCTCAAGATGACAGACATATGATCTACAAATGGTTTAATCCAATACATATGAATCAAGAAGGTTTTTTTTAAATTTTTTTTGATATGCTTTGATTTTAAAGTTGTTGCTTGATTTGTTCGGAAAAGAATGTTTTATCCATTTTGAAAGTTTAATTCATCTGGAAATTTTCATTTAATTAAAATATTTCTTTCAATTGGATGGTTTAATTTTAATAGTTCATTAGTTTGTTTTTTTTTTAAGTCTTTTTTTTTAAATGTTTAATCAGTTTTCCCACTTCTGTGTCGTTTGATAAGTTTTCCCACTTCTAGGCTATTTGATATGCTTTACCACTTATGGTCGTTTGATGAGATTTCCCACTCCTGGGCCATTTTTTTATTTTTCCCACTTTTGAAACATTTGATTAGTTTTTCAACACTTGGTTCATTTGTTGAGTTTTCTTGATCCTAGGTAATTTTATGAGTTTTCCCACTTTTGTGCTTTTTGATGAGTTTTCTCATGCTTGGGCCTTTTTATGAGTTTTCCCACTTCTGTTATATTTATTGAGTTTATCAATAGGGAATTCATTCATCAATTGATTATTTTATTGATTAATTGATTGATTGATTAATGGATTGATTAATTAATTGATTTATTTGGAAGTTATTTTAACACAATAGGTGAGAAGAACTTTCAAACTCATATTAAACCTAAGAGTTGAACAAGATGATTAGATTGAGATGGAAATCATATTTGAACTCAGATCCACCAGAGAGCCAATCACAAGGATACTAATTAATTAAGACTTTAATACATTCGGATGAAAGAACACATGCTCACATCCAATTTAAGTGGCAGGCAAGTTGAGCAGAATGGGATAGAAAGCACATATAGGCTCACATCCATCTGAGAGCCAATCAAAATGATACTCATATGATTAACACTTGAATATAAGATGGAAAGCATATGGAATCATGTCAACCTAAGAGATGAGCAAGGCAAGTGGATTGAGAAAGAAAGGACAAATGGAAACAATTCTATCTAAGAGCTAATCAAAATGATACATGATACACAAAAAAAAATGTGCAATTTTATGTATACATTTTAGGCTTAAATTTGGTGAGATTGCACTGCAAAGAAGTGTATTTTTTTGTAGGTATATTGATCTTAGGCATTTGGAGTAAAAAGGAGCACGAAGGAGGAAATTTGAAGTGAAAAAGCAATTTTTCATCATTCTGGCACCATATGCACCATTTTCCAAAGAAGATGTGCCAAAATCTAGAGAACAGCGCGGAACTCCAATAAACTGGCGTCTGAGGTACCAGAACAAGCACCAAAAGTGCTAGGGACAAATTAAGATGAATTGTGATGGTTATTTACTATTTTTGAGTAGTTATAGAAGGCTCCAAACAATTGAAAAGACCCATGGAGTGATTCAATACATCTAGACACTTTGGAATGACTCCTGGATAAAGAAATAAGTCTCTTGGATGAAGGGATTTGTCTCTTGATGTGAGGAGGTGTGCCACTTGAGAAAAAAGAGGGAATTTTGAATTCCTTTGAAGACAAGGCTGACACCCATATAGTGAAGTTTATTGAGGTCTTTTGAGTGTTGGAGATATTTTTTGTGGTGTGGGAGAGAGACGTGAGGTGTTGTGTGAGTGTGGCGTGAGAAATTTTGTAGGAAGAGTTAGGTTTTTCTTCAATAGTTGTAAGAAGAGAGGGAATGTGAGAGATTTCTTCTTCATTACATTTCTAAGAGAGAATTGAGTGTGATTGTAAAGAGAGAATGTGCTTAAAGAGAACTTCAAGGGATTTGCTTGGGAAGGAGTGTAAGATAAGTTCTGTTCTTTTCTTTTTTTATT
>NW_018222565.1:15305-15571 GCF_001263595.1 Phalaenopsis equestris
GAGGGGGATGTGGGAGCTCTAGAGTGGGAGCCAGTATCCTCTCAACTCTAGATCAGCCAATGTTCTTTATGCACTCTCAGAGAGTAATGACAGTGACTTTATATATGCTTAAAAATTCAAGTATTTAATACTGCTACTAAGAGATTTAATTCCTCAGCAACTACACCAAAAACTTAATAACAGTTATAGATTCGATAAAGATGTATGTATAAAATATTCAATAATGATAAAGTCACACTTATCAATGCAAGTATATGTATTGCTCA
>NW_018222565.1:18937-20376 GCF_001263595.1 Phalaenopsis equestris
TCTAAATACAGAAATTCAGAATAGCTCTATCTCTTATTACCTCACTATGGTGATAGGTCGGTAACAGAGTAGAGGAAATAAAATAGTACCACGCTTTAGAGGTGGCATTTAACATGAAAGCAGAAAAATTTACCCATTCTCGTTGCTTAATCTTCCACAATCCATTCCCATCAGTGAGAAAGTTGATCACATCATTCAGGGGGCCTTCCATAGTACGGAAGGTTTCATAGTGGCAGTTGTAAGAGTCTGGGATTTTGTAAAAGGTGTTAATGTGGGCGACATTAAATTCAACAGGAAATCCCCGCACTTGAATGATTCCATCTTCAACATAGAACACGTTGGCATAGAATTCTTTCACAATATTTGCAGCAGCCTTATTGGTGGTGTAACAGAAGGTTTCGCAACTCAGCTCGGTAATAACTTGTTCAATTTCTCCTCCCGGACTCTCAAAAACTCGATCTTGTATACATTTATTTCCTTCAAATACTGAAGTAAACCTCGATTCCTCGATTGAGCCTTCGCATTGACGAAGCGAGACTCTTCAAACTCAAGTCATCTCTTTTTTCATGGAGCCAATTCAATCTAATCACAATTATAGAAAAATTTCAAAATATACTTCAAATATGCAAATAATGTCTTCAAAGAGTGATTCTAACAGTTCAAAACTAAGTTCCATGAATTTCTTCCCAATATTTTCTTCACATTCTCAAATTTTTTGGATCTCTGACCCAAGGAAAATATGTTGAGATTTTCATACCTATTATATACTATTTTTTATGATATTGCACTTCAAAGAAACATATTTTTGATGTCTTGTTACAAGAATGATGAATTAGGGTCATTGGAGAAAAATGATGCAAAAAGGAGCAAATTTGGAGTGAAAAGGACCAAAATATGATGATTTGAACTAGAGCGCCGACGCAGACTCCAATGGCGTCGACGGTGGACTTTTCCCGAGACTCTAGATTTAATTCACTTACAAGACCCGCCGACGGCAAACTCGAGGCCACCGACGGCGAGCCCGGGAGGGCAGTTATGTCCAACAATGCATTGGATGAGGATGAATTTTGGACGGGTGCTTAGGCAACTCTTGGGAAAACTCATCCACAACTTTAAAAAAAGATTTTGGACGAAAATTAAAGAGGTCTTGGATGTTAGAAATGCCCTGGAGGTTAGAGAGGTTCCATTAATGTGTAGAAAGTTTGCTAGAGAGTCTAAATTGTGAGGAATTCTTCAAGAGATTGTAAGAGTGGAGGGAAAGTGAGAGATTTCTTCCTTCTTGCCATTTAGAAGAGGAATTCTGTGTGCTGTAAAGTAAGGAAGTGATTCAGAGGAACTTCGAGGAGTTTTCTTGGGGAGAAATTGAAGATAAGTGTTATTTACTTATTGTAGTTTGTATGACTTTTCTTTTATATATGAATTCCGAGTTTTGTTGTGTT
>NW_018222565.1:20972-24821 GCF_001263595.1 Phalaenopsis equestris
ACTTGAGCGATACGTATACTTGCGTTGATAAGTGTGACTTTACCATTATTGAATATTTTATATGTACATCTTTATCGAATCTCTAACCGTTTTTAAGTTTTTGGTGTCGTTGCTGAAGAATTAAATCTTTTAACAATAATATTAAATATTTTTATTTTTAAGCATATATAAAGTCACTGTCAAGTTTTCGGCGCCATTGCCGGGGAGTAAACAAAAATAATAATTAGAGTAATGGACAAATTATGACTATTAGAAAATTTTTAATGGAATTGTAACTTATTTTCATATTTAGTTAACTTTTTTCTATGTACTGATTTCAAATTGTATGTGTAAATTTGGACCTGAAAATCTTATACCCTATGATTTGAAATTAGAACGCACAGTTAGAAAATTAGAAGACTGAGAAGAGAATTTAGAAATTCTGATACAATGAAAAACAACGTGAACAATCAAGGAATAGAAAATGAACACCAACCTAGACAGCTACGAGATTTTGCAAATCCTCTAGCAGATGAAATTCACTTATATATCCAAAATACTGATGTAGCTGCTAATTCATTTGAGCTTAAACCTACTATTATTTAAATGGTACAAAACAATCAATTCAGAGGTACACCAAATGAAGATCCTAATTTACACCTCATTAGTTTTTTAGAACTTTGTGCTACCTTTAAATATAACAGAGTTTCAAACAATGCTGTCACTTAGACTTTTTTCCTTTTTGACTTAGGGATAAGGCTAAGATGTGGTTAAATTTGTTGGCACCAGGATCTATTAGAACTTGGGGAGAACTTTCACAGAAATTTCTATCCAAATATTTCTCTCCATCCAAAACTGTTAAACTTAGAAATGACATAACATCATTGTATCAGATTGATGGAGAGTCAATATATGAAGCTTAGGAGAGAATTAAAGATCTTCTTAGGAAATGCCCTCATCATTCGTTACCAGATTGGTTGATAACTTAAACTTTTTCTATTGGATTAGTGGGATCACTCAGATCGATTATAGATGCTGCGGCTGGTGGGTCACTAAAGTCACTAATGTCAAAACTTTTTGATGAGGCTTATTCGTTAATAGAAGATATTGCTACCAACAATTTTCAATGGTCATCTGGAAGGGTGCACCCTAAAATAGTAGATAGTATCCACGATTCTGATGCAATATATATGTTAGCTTCACAGATTGCTGTAATATCAAAGAAACTAGATCATTATGGAATGAATTATTCTCCAATACCTCCTACAATTGAAGAGAATTCATATGGGCAATTTCTGGATGTTCAACCTTCATATGAGACTTTAAATGCTATTAATAGACTCAACAACCCTTATTCAAACTATTATAACCCAGGTTGGAAGAATCATCCAAATTTCAATTGGAATAACAATTCTGCTTCGAGTCAACAATGGGCAAAAATCCTAGTAAACCCATTGGGAAATTCATCCAACCAAGGAAATGTTAACAATAGACCTTCTTAATTTAACAGTAGCACTAAAATTAAGGAAAAGAAGTTATCTATGAAAGAACTGATATTAAACATGGGCCAACAATTACAGAATCAAGGAAATCAATTACAAATTCAAGGAAATCAATTACAAAATTAAGGAAATGCTATTAAGAATATTGAAAATCAATTAGAGCATATCGCTAATGCGTTTAGTCACCAAACATTAGGAAATTGTCCTAGTACTGTGGATCCAAATCCTAAAGATCAATGAAAAGAACAAATCAAGGTGATACAATTACAAAGTGTAAAAGAATTGGAAACAAGAGTACATAAAGAAACGAAAACTAAAAAAGAGAAAGCGGATACCGACAAAAAAAAGGATCATGAATACCTAGATTTAGAATATCCACTTACACCAATGAAAATTACTGTGGAGTAACCTCCACCACCGTTTTCTCAAGGATTGACGCAACACAAACAGAATAAACAATTTTACAAGTATTTAGAAATTCTTAAGAAGTTAACAACAAATATTCCCTTCGTAGAAGCTTTAGAGCAAATGCCTACTTATGTGAAATTTATGAAAGATATTTTGAGCAAGAAAAATTATTTCACTGATAACAAAACTGTTGCACTTAGCGAACAGTGTAGTGCAATTATTCAGAAAAAGCTTCCTAAAAAATTAAAAGATCCTGGCAGTTTCACTATACCGTGTGCTATCGATGAAAAATTGTATGGAAGAGCTTTATGTGATTTGGGAGCCAGCATTAATCTTATGCCTCTATCAATTTTCAAAAGATTAGGATTAGGAGAAGTCTCACCTACATTAATCTTATGCCTCTATAAATTTTCAAAAGATTAGGATTAGGAGAAGTCTCACCTACTTTTGTAACACTTCAGTTAGCAGATCGTTCGGTTACATATCCTATGGGAGTTATAGAAGATGTGGATTTCATTGTTTTAGATATGGAGGAAGATAAGGAAATGCCTATCATTTTAGGGAGACCATTTTTAGCTACTGGAAAAGCTATGATAAATGTTCAAAAAGGAGAATTAACGATGATAGTTAACGATCAACAATTGACTTTTAACATTGCGAAATCTTTGAAATACCCTACAAAGAGATAATGAATGTTTTTGCATGGAAATTAGTGAACATCTATTGAATGAACGTTTTAAAGAACATTTTGTAGAGAAATAACAATTTGAAGATAGTGATGAAGTTATTTTGGATGAATTAGAAAATGAAAAATTTGTTTGTGTTCAGGAAAGATTTGAGACGCTGAATATTACACAAAATGCTGATAAGAATCAAGTTCCGTTAATTATAAAACCACCTGAACTTGAGTTAAAAATATTTCCTAGCCACTGGAAGGACTAACCACTGGAAGTATGTGTTTCTGGGACACTCATCGACATTACCTGTTATTATATCTTCAAAATTAAATGATTTGTAAGAGCAAAGGGTGTTAGATACATTAAAAAGATATAAGAAAGCTTTTGGTTGGATCTTAGTTGATATTAAGGCAATCAATCCTTCGATCCGTATGCACAGAATTATACGAGATGAACAATATAAACCAAGAGTGGATCCACAAAGAAGATTAAATCTAATGATAAAATAAGTACTTAAGAAGAAAATTTTGAAATGATTAGGCACTGGAATTATATATCCTATTTCAGATAGTGAGTGGGTAAGTCCAATTCAATGTGTTCTCAAGAAAGGAGGAATCACTGTTGAGATAAAAGAAAATAATGAAATAATATCTATAAGACAAGTTACTGGGTGACATATTTGCATTGATTATAGAAAATTAAACACTGCCACTAGGAAAGATCACTTCCCTTTACCCTTTTTAGACCAAATAGTAGATAGACTTGCGGGGCACAAATATTTTTGTTTTTTAGATGGATATACTAGTTACAATCAAATTCTTATTGCTCCTGAGGATCAAGAAAAGATAACATTTACTAATCCTTTTGGAACTTTTGCTTGATTTATGAGAAAGAACTAATTTGGTTCTAAATTGGGAGAAATGTCAATTTATGGTTGTAGGAATTGTGTTAGAGCATAAAATTTCAGAAAATGGTATGGAAGCAGACCCTGCAAAAATTCAAGTTATATCTATACTAACACCTCATACTAATGTAAGAGATGTTAGGAGTTTTCCTGGACATATTGGTTTTAACAAAGGTTTTATTAAAGATTTTTCAAAAATTACTAAACCTCTATACCAACTTTTAGAAAAGGACAAGAAATTTAAATTTACTGAAAGCTGTTTAAATTCCTTTGAGTTATTAAAGAAAAAATGAATCACAAACCCTATTATAGTTTCACCTAACTGGGAGAAACCATTTGAACTGATGTGTGATGCTAGTGATTATGCTATTGGAGCTGT
>NW_018222565.1:24928-25247 GCF_001263595.1 Phalaenopsis equestris
AGTTACTGGCCATTGTGTATGCTTTAGACAAATTTAGATCTTATTTAATTGAAGTTAAATGTGTTGTGCACACTGATCACTCTGCTATTAAATATCTGATGCAAAAGAAGGATGTCAAACCAAGCTTAATTAGATAAATACTTTTGATGCAAGAATTTTATCTTATGATTATTGATAGAAAGGAACTGATAATCAAATTGCTGATCATTTGTCGAGACTAGAAAATCATGAATTATCTAACACCGATAATGAAATTATAGACAGTTTCCCTAATGAACAACTTTATAATATTAATGAGTGGAAAATATCGTGGTATGCT
>NW_018222565.1:25318-25893 GCF_001263595.1 Phalaenopsis equestris
GAAAGCATATTTTTGGGATGAGCCTTATTTATATAAACAATGTAAGGATCTGATTATGAGAAAATGTGTACCTTATGAAGAAACTTAGCTGATCATTCAGAAATGTCATGATTCTGAATTTGGAGGACATTTTGGGATTGATAAAACTGCTTATAAAATTTTACAAGCTAGATTTTATTAGCCTACCATCTTTAGAAATGTTTATAGATACATAAAAACTTGTGATCGATGTCAACGAGTATGCAATATATCTAGAAGAAATGAAATGCCTCTGAATTTCATGTTAGAAGTTGAGATCTTTGACGTTTGGGGATTAGATATTTTGGGATCAATTATTCTTTCATTTGGGAACTTATATATATTAATTGCAGTAGACTATGTTTTTAAGTATATTAAAGCACAAGATTTACCTTGTTGTGATGCTAAAAGTGATACTAATGTAAGAGATGTTAGGAGTTTTCCTGGACATATTGGTTTTAACAAAGGTTTTATTAAAGATTTTTCAAAAATTACTAAACCTCTATACCAACTTTTAGAAAAGGACAAGAAATTTAAATTTACTGAAAGCTGTTTAA
>NW_018222565.1:26376-26965 GCF_001263595.1 Phalaenopsis equestris
AACTTTATAATATTAATGAGTGGAAAATATCGTGGTATGCTGCTATTGTTAACTATATTGTAAGTGATACTTTGCTACCTATGCTGACGTTTCAACAATAAAGAAAATTCATTCATTATGTGAAAGCATATTTTTGGGATGAGCCTTATTTATATAAACATTGTAAGGATCTTATTATGAGGAGAAGTGTACCTTATGAAGAAACTGATTTAATCATTCAGAAATGTCATGATTCTGAATTTGGAGGACATTTTGGGATTGATAAAACTGCTTATAAAATTTTACAAGCTGGATTTAATTGGCCTACTATTTTTAGAGATCTTTATAGTTACATAAAAACTTGTAATCGATGTCAACGAGTAGGTAATATATCTAGAAGAAATGAAATGCCTCTGAATTTCATGTTAGAGGTTGAGATCTTTGATGTTAGGGGATTAGATTTCATGGGACCATTTATTCCTCCATTTGGGAAATTATACATATTAATTGCAGTAGACTATGTTTTTAAGTATATTAAAGCACAAGATTTACCTTGTTGTGATGCTAAAAGTGTTTCAAGATTTTTAATGAAAAATATTTTCACTAGATA
>NW_018222565.1:27068-29323 GCF_001263595.1 Phalaenopsis equestris
CTCCAACCATTGGGCTAGCCAAAGTTTCTAATAGAGAAATTAAACAAATTCTTTAAAAGACTGTAACCCCTAGTAGAGTAGATTGGTCCACTAGACTGGATACGGCATTATGGGCTTACATGACTGCTTATAAAACTCCTATTGGACTGACTCCTTATAGACTGATTTTTGGAAAGACTTGTCACTTACCAGTAGAATTGGTGCGTAAAACATATTGGGCGATTAAAGAATTCAATTATACTTTGAAAGATGCTGGAAAGAAGAGATTGTTACAATTAAATGAATTAGAAGAATTACAAAATGAATCTTATGATAACAACAAAATTGATAAGGAGAAAGTAAAGTTATGGCATGATCGAAAGATTAACCAGAAGAACTTTGAACCAGGATAAGAAGTTTTGCTTTACAATACTAGGCTGAAGTAATTTCGTAGGAAATTGAAGTCTCGTTGGTTAGGACCTTTTACTGTGACTCGAGTTTATACTTACGGAGCTGTTGAAATTGAAGGTCAGAAGGCTTTTTTAAAGTAAATGGAAACAAATTAAAATCATATTTTAAGGGTAGCAAACCATATTTTAAAGAGATTTTAATGATCAGTCCACCTGAATAAACCTGAATAGGTCGGGCTGACGACGTTAAACCAAGCACTTTATGGGAGGCAACCCATAATTTTCTTTATTTTTATTGTGATTATAATAGTTTTTATTTGAAATTACTATTAGTTTGTGGTAGTATTGACCTCTACTACTCTTATTTACCCTTGAATCATCATAAAATTTGGATCCATAGAGAAAAATTGGAACGCATTCGGACAAGAATGAAACTCGGCAATTTTTGCCATGGTCACCGACGACGCCATCGACGCCACCGACGGTGGGTTTTTCTCGAGAGTCAAGATAATTAAATACAGAAGGCTCGCCGACGGTGCCCTCGACGCCGGCGACGGGTCGACGGTGAGACCGGCGAGATGGAGGTTTATGGAGTTTGAATGGCGGTTTTTGGGCGGGAGTTACTCCTTTTAAACTCCTAAATTCGATTTGTAAGTTCATATTTCCCCCAAAAATGAAGTGAAACTCCACCCAATTCATTCTTATGGCGTCTAATTTCCCTGATAAACATAGAATGCGAGTGTTCCACCGGAGAAAGTTCATTAGTGCGGAAGCGCAGCGAATCTTCAACAAGGTGATGACAAAGAAAAGATTAATCAAGGAACGAGGATTCGTAAATCACGGATTGAATAATTACTCTACGAAAATTAAAGAGATGATAGTGCGGCAAAGATGGGAAGTGGTGTGTTGCACTATCGCTGCCATGGTTGTTCCTATGGTGAAGGAATTTTATGTAAATTTGCCTGGAATCAACCAGGGAGTCGTTTATGTGCGAGGTAGATGGATAACTTTTACTCCTGCACAGATCAATGAATTATATATGATCGAGAACATTCCTATCTGCCATTATTCCAAATTCATCCCCATAAGAAACCAGATGAATGAAATTTATGAATATTTAACGGATGAAACTGAAGACTGGAAAATGAGAGAAAACGGGTATGTTAGTTTTTCTACGATACTCCTAAATCCCGTTTCAAAACATTGCACTTCTTCATTTCTGTGAAACTGTTACCGACAATGAATATTGGTAAAGTTTCTAAAGAAAGTGCTATTCTGAATTACTGCATCCAAATGCGACTGTCAATCGATATTGGATCAATAATTGTGAAGTCAGTTTTGGGCCTGATCGTTCATGGATCAACTTATGGGCTTGGACACCCTTCCACAATTTTCTCACTTTGCAGTCAAGTTCAAGTATCCTACAAAAATTTGGAAAAAGGTACTTCTACCTTAGAGGCCTTTGGACCCAACTGAGAGATTCCAGCTTTTGAAGATGAAAATGACATGACTATTATGATAGATCAATCATCTCAGAATTCACTGTCGATTCAACTTTTAGTGTAGGACAAGACTCTGGTGATCCTGCGCAGAATCAAGAAATTGGAGAAGGAGGTAGAAATTGTCATGAATACAATTAATAATATCTCCGATTTCATTGATCATCTAGACTGGAGGATGAAAGAACATTTTTATCACTCTAAAAATATATAAGATAGTTTGATACTGCTGATGAGGAGGATAAAATTGATAGAAGAGGATTCTACTGAAGAATTTCTATACCGACCCTTCTATAACCTCTTTGTTCATGTGCAATCAATGGGTGATCTCAGAGGAGAATCTAGTACTGAATCTGAAGAATAGTAG
>NW_018222565.1:29385-31418 GCF_001263595.1 Phalaenopsis equestris
AGATCTCTGTATAGTTGAGACTAAGCATAATATGTTTTGTTTTCAGCGTTTTGAGTGTTGTGGCTTGGATTGCAACTCTAAATTAATGTATTGAGGTTGAGAAAATACCAAACTTAGGTGTGTTATGTAACATAAATTGTAACTCTTGAAATTTATATATAATTGTGATGTTTTGTGTTGTGAAAGTTTATTTGTAATAAGCACATCATTTAATCACATAAAATTATGTCTATAATGATTGAACGAATGTCATTGAGGCTTGAAATTGATAGAAATGATAAAAATCTGAGAATTGAACCAAATCAATAGAGCCGCCGACGATGCCCTCGACACCGTCGACGACGGACTTTTCCCGAGACTAGGGATATAATTTCAATAGAGCGCGCCGACGGCGCTGAATACCCCGCTGATAGCGAGATCCCAAAAAAACACCTTTAACCACAATTTTGACCAGTGAACCACCACTATTCATCATCTCCTTCCTTTGAAAAATGTGATTTTTGACCTAGGGCTTGAGAGATCTTGGATTGGGAGGCAATTTCAAGGCATTTAGACACCGAATTTGATCATCTCTAGGTAAGAGCTTCACTTCAAACTAAAAATATTTGATTTTCACCACAACTTTAAGGTATTTAAGTTTAAGGCATTTAAATATTTGAACATCACCTTTCTTTCCCTTTTCCCTAGATTTGAAACTCAAAACAATCCCTTACCTTATAAATATTTCTTAGCTTTTACATCATTGAGCCCTAATCGTTTCTTATCAAATGAATTTCCAGATTCTTAATACTTCAAAATATAGTTTCCTTTACTTTAAATAGTTAACTATAGTCTTATTATCTTATACTAAATATCTTAAGTTACAAAATTAATTTTCATTACAAAAATATTTCTTTAAATCTACCATAATATTTAAATAACTAAAAAATATAGTTACCTGAATTAAATTCACTACATAAAATCATATTAATAATTTTTTAAAATATTGAAATAGAGGACATCTAATAGTTAATCTTTTTTTTCCCTCCCCCAAACTTAAATGCCTTGAAATATTTAAATGCCTTAAAGTTGTGGTGAAAATCAAATATTTTTAGTTTGGAGTGAAGCTCTTACCTAGAGATGATCAAATCCGGTGTCAAAAAGTTGTGAAATCGCCTCCCAATCCAAGATCTCTGAAGCCCTAGGTCAAAAATCACGTTTTTAAGAGGAATGGGATGATGAATAGTGGCGGTTGACCAAAGGAAAATATATTGAGATTTTCATACCTATTTTATGGGATATCGTCGTTGGCAGGGTATTCGACACCGTCGGCGCGCTCTATTGAAATTATATCCTAATTCTTGGGAAAAGTCCGTCGTCGGCAGCGTCAAGGGCACCGTCGGTGCGCTCTATTGATTTGGTTCAATTCCTGGATTTTTGTGATTTTGATCAATTTTAAACCTCAACGACATCCATTCAATCATCATAGACATAATTTTAAGTGATTAAATGATGTACTTATCACAAATAAACTTTCACAACACAAAACATCACAATTATATATAAATGCCAAGAGTTACAATATGCATTACATAGCACACCTAAGTTTGGTATTTTCTCAACCTTAAGACATCAATTCAGTATCGCAATCCAAGCCACAACACTTAAAATACTGAAAATAAAACATCCTATGCTCAATCTCAACCATGCAGAGATCTAAAAGCATAATTCTAAAGCAAAGCAAATGCAAAGTTCAAATCAACTTACATAGATAGACAGACAATTAGCAATGGAAATCTACTATTCTTCAGATTCAGTACTAGATTCTCCTCTGAGATCACCCATTGATTGCACATGAACAAAGAGCTAAAAGAAGGCTTGGTATGGAAATTCTTCAATAGAATCCTCTTCTATCAATTTCATCCTCCTCATCAGCCGTATCAAACTATCTTCTATATGTCCAGAGTGAGAAAAATCTTCTTTCATCCTCCAGTCTAGATGATCAAAGAAATTGGAGATATTATTAATTGCATTCATGACATTTTGTACCTCCT
>NW_018222565.1:31428-33243 GCF_001263595.1 Phalaenopsis equestris
CACCAGAGTCTGGTCTGACACTAAAGGTTGAATTGGTAGTGAATTCTTAGATGATTGATCTATCATAATAGTCATGCCATTTTCATCTTCAAAAGCTGGGAATCTCTCAG
Source organism: Phalaenopsis equestris (assembly GCF_001263595.1). Lineage (NCBI taxonomy): Eukaryota > Viridiplantae > Streptophyta > Magnoliopsida > Asparagales > Orchidaceae > Phalaenopsis > Phalaenopsis equestris. The sequence goes on from NW_018222565.1 coordinate 31,539, forward strand.
TTGGGTCCAAAGGCTTCTAAGGTAGACGTACTTTTTCCCAATTTTTGTAGGATACTTGGAATTAAATGCATAGTGAGAAAATTGTGGAAGGGTGTCCAAGCCCATAAGTTGATCCATGAACGATCAGAACCAAAACCGACTTCACAATTACTGATCCAATATCGGTAAGCAGTCCCATTTGGATGCAGTAATTCAGAATAGCACTTTCTTAAGGAACTTTACCAATATTCATTGTCAGCAACAGTTTCACAGAAATGAAGAAGTGCCAGTGTTTTGAAATGGGATTTAGGAGTGTCGTATAAAAACTAACATACCCATTTTGTCTCATTTTCTAGTCATCAGTTTCGTCCGTTAAATATTGGTAAATCTCATTCCTCTGGTTTCTTACGGGTTACGGGAACGAAGTTGAAATAATGGCAGACAAGAACATTCTCGATCATATATAATTCTTTGATCCATGCAGGAGTAAAAGTTATCCTTCTACCTCGCTCATAAACGACTCCCTGGTTGATTCCATGCAAATTTGCATAAAATTCCTTCACCATAGGAACAACCACGACATCGGTAGTGCAACACACCACTTCCCATCTTTGTCGCACTATCATCCCTTCAATTACCCTAGAGGAATTATTCAATCCAAGATTTACGAATCTTCATTCCTTGATTAATCTTTTCTTCATCAGTACCTTGTTGAAGATTCACTACACTTTCGCACTAATGAACTTTCTCCGATCAAACACTTGCATTCTAAGATTATCAAGAGAATTAGACGCCATAAGAATGAATTGGGTGGAGTTCCACTTCATTTTTGGGGGAAATTTGAACTTAGGAATTGAATTTAGGAGTTTAAAAGGAGTAACTCTCGCCCAAAAATCGCCATTCAAACACCAAAAACCGCCATCTCGCCGATCTTGCCGTCGGCAGCGTCGAGGGCACCGTCGGCGAGCCTTCTGTATGTTGCACAGTTTTGCTCCCTGGACTCTTGGGAAAAACCAACCGTCAGCAGCATTGATGGCGTCGTCGGTGCCCAAGGCAAAATTGCACAGTTTCATTCTTGTCCGAATGCGTTCTAATTTTTCTCTATGGATCCATTTTTTATGATGATTCAAGGGTAAATAAGAGTAGTAGACTTCAATACTACCACAAATTAATGATAATTTCAAATAAAAACTACTATAATCACAATAAACATAAAGATAATTATGGGTTGCCTCCCATAAAGCGCTTGGTTTAACGTCGTCAGCCTGACTTATTTAGGTTTATTTGGGTTGACTGATCATTAAAACCTCTTTAAAATTTTGTCTTTTAACCTTAAAATAAAGTTTTAATGTGTGTCCATTTACTTTAAATCTATTTCCAGTCTTTTGATCTTCAATTTCAACAGCTCCGTAAGTATAAACTTGAGTCACAGTAAGGGTCCTAACCAACGAGACTTCAATTTCCTAGGGAATAACTTTAGCCTAGTATTGTAAAGCAAAACTTCTTGACCTGTTTCAAAGTTCTTATGGTTAATCTTTCGATCATGCCATAACTTTAGTTTCTCCTTATAAATTCTGTCGTTATCATAAGATTCATTTCTTAACTCTTCCAATTCATTTAGTTATAACAATCTCTTCTTACCAGCATCTTTCAAATCATAATTGAATTCTTTAATCACCCAATATGCTTTATGCTCCAATTCTACTGGTAAGTGACTAGTCTTTCC
>NW_018222565.1:33293-35226 GCF_001263595.1 Phalaenopsis equestris
CTGTAAGCCCATAATGCGGTATCCAGTCTAGTGGACCAATCTACTATACTAGGGTTTATAGTCTTTTCAAGTATTTATTTAATCTCTCTATTAGAAACTTTAGCTAACCCACTGGTTTGAGGATGATAGACAATAGAGATTTATGAATAATATTAAACTTTTCTACATATCTCTGAATGTATTTATTGCTAAAATGGGATCCTCCATCAGTGATAATCATTTTAGGCATTCCGTATCTAGTGAAAATATTTTTCATTAAAAATCATGAAACACTTTTAGCGTCACAACGAGGTAAGGGTTTTTCTTCAATCCACTTGGAAACATAGTCTACTGTAATTAATATGTATAAGTTTTCTAGGGATGGTGTGAATGGTCCCATGAAGTATATATTAAAATCTAACCCCCTAACATCATCTCAACTTCTAACATGAAATTCAGAGGCATTTCATTTCTTCTAGATATATTGCCTACTCGTTGACATCGATCACAAGTTTTTATGTATCTATAAACATCTCTAAAGATAGTAGGCCAATAGAATCCAGCTTGTAAAATTTTATAAGCAGTTTTATCAATCCCAAAATGTCCTCCAAATTCAGAATCATGACATTTCTAAATGATTAAATCAGTTTCTTCATAAGGTACACATTTCCTCATAATAAGATCCTTACATTGTTTATATAAATAAAGCTCATCCCAAAAATATGCTTTCGCATCATGAATGAATTTTCTTTGTTGTTGCAGTGTCAACATAGGTGGCAAGATATCACTTACAATATAATTAACAATATCAGCATACCATGGTCTTTTCAACTCATTAGTATTATAAAGTTGTTTATCAGGGAAACTGTCTGTAATTTCATTGTCGGTGTCAGATAATTCATGGTTTCTAACATGGACAAATGATCAGCAATTTGATTATCAGTTCCCTTTCTTTAATTAACCACAAGATCAAATTATTGCATCAAAATTATCCATCTAATCAACATTGGTTTAACATCCTTCTTTTGCATCAGATATTTAATAGCAGAGTGATCAGTATGCATAACACATTTAGCTCCAATTAAATAAGATCTGAATTTATTTAAAGCATAAATGGCTAGTAACTCTTTTTCAGTAACAATATACTTAATTTGTGCATTATTAAGAGTTTTACTAGTGTAGTATATAACCTTAAAAATCTTTTCATACCTTTATCTAAGAACAGCTCCAATAGCATAATCACTAGGTTCACACATCAGTTTAAATGGTTTCTCCCAATTAAGTGAAACTATAATAGGGGATGTGATTAATTTTTTCCTTAATAACTCAAAGGCATTTAAAGAGCTTTCAGTGAATTCAAATTTCTTGTCCTTTTCTAAAAGTTGGCATAGAAGTTTTGTAATTTTTGAAAATTTTTTAATAAAACATTTGTAAAAACTAGCATGTCCAAGAAAACTCCTAACCTCTCCTACATTAGTAGGAGGTGTTAGTTTAGATATAACTTGAATTTTTGTAGGGTCTGCTTCCATACAATTTTCCAAAATTTTATGCCCTAACACAAGTCCTATTGCAACCATAAATTGACATTTCTCCTAATTTAGAAATAAATTAGTTCTTTCACATAACGCTAAAACTTTTTCAAGATAATTTAAGCATGCATCAAGTGATGTTCCAAATAAAGAGAAATCATCCATAAATACTTCCAATCCATTATCAATGAAGTTACTAAATATAGACATCATACATCTCTGAAATGTTGTAGGTGCATTAGATAATCCAAAAGGCATTCTTCAAATAGAAAAAGTTCCAAAAGCACTAGTGAATGTTGTCTTTTCTTAATCCTCACGAGCAATAGGAATTTGATGGTAACCGGTATATCCATCTAAAAAACAAAAATATTTGTGCCCAGCAAGTCTATCTACTATTTGGTCTAAAAAGGGTAAAGGGAAGTGAT
>NW_018222565.1:39795-67094 GCF_001263595.1 Phalaenopsis equestris
TGTGGATGAGTTTTCCCAAGAGTTGCCTAAGCACCCCTCCAAAATTTATCCTCATCCAATGCATTGTTGGACATAACCGCCGATCTCATCGTTGGCGGGCCTTCTAAGTGAATTAGATTTGGAGTCTCGGGAAAAGTCTGTCATCGAGCCCAACGTGCCCTAGTTCAAATCTTCACATTTTGGTCCTTTTCGCTCCAAATTCACTCCTTTTTGCATCTTTTTGCTCCAATTCCCCTAATTCATCATTCCTGCAACAAAACTTCAAAAATGTCTTTCTTTAAAGTGCAATATCATAAAAAATAGTGTAAAATAAGAATGCAAATCTCAACATATTTTCCTTTGGTCAAGTAATAATAAGATTACTCCTATTTAGCACAGTACATTTTTATATATAAATTAAATTGATTTTAGTTACTTCACTAACCATGAACTCATTGTAAAGGGGAAGGATGCTTTCTTAAATTTGAACTCTTCATTACAAAACTTTGTGTAGTCTTAGTAAGTTTAACTTTGAAATTTAGAAAATAGCTTAGTAACTTAGTTCTTTTAGCTGCATCTCATTTAACATACATTAAATTTACCTTAGATTTTTTTTTCGTATTTAACTTTTTTTAGTTTGAATGTTGTGTTTTACATTAAAATCATAAGAATTTCCAACTCCTTGTGGGATCAATACTCAAGATTCCATTAGAGCCCTTTATTACTTGAGAGATACGTATACTTGCGTAATTATTAGGTTTGGCAGCTTAAAAATTTTAAAATATAAAATTATTTATATCGAAGTGATTTTTATTGTGATTGAACTGCATGTTTACCAATTGTGCTGTTTACTAATTGTGCTATCGTGTGTCTGTTGTAGTAATGAAAGATATTTACAACACATACATAAAAATCGTGCATCAAGTTTTTGGCGCCGTTGCCGGTGATCGAACGGTAAATTACTTTATAATTTAGAAGACTTTCTATGAACTAAAATGCTTGGCGTAGTTTAATTAATATTTTTATATTTTAGTGTGTTTTATTATTATAGTTTCTTATTTTGTTTGTGTATGCATAGTTTAAGATCTAAATGTTCTGTACCTTATGATTTGGAGTTAGAAAAAACTATTAGAAAAATTTGAAAACAAACAATAATTAAAAAAATTGAACAAAATGGCTGCAAACTTAAATAATTCATGAATTGAAAATGAACATTATCAGAGGCATTTAAGTGAATATGCTAATCCTATAGCAGATGAAATTCATTTGAATATACAAAACCCTGTTGTAGCTGCCAATTCATTTGAACTTAAATATGCTATTATCCAAATGGTACAAAATAATCAATTTGAGGGAACACCAACTGAAGATCCTAACTTACATCTTACTAATTTTCTAGAATTGTGTGCTACATTTAAATATGGAGTGTTGAATGATAGTGTCAGACTTAGACTTTTCCCTTTTTCACTAAGATTTAAAGCTAAGATGTGGTTAAACTCATTAGCATGTGGATCTATAAGAACTTGAGGAGAATTATCAAAAAAAATTTTATATAAATATTTCCTACCATAAAAAACTGTTAAGCGTAGAAATGATATTATATGTTCTTTTTAGTTTGAAGAAGAATCAATTTATGAACCTTGGGAATGATTTAAAGATCCCTTTAGGAAATGTTCACACCATATGTTACCATATTGAATAATAATTCAAACTTTTTATAATGGATTAGTTGGATATCTTAGATCTATAATTAATGATGTTGCTTGTGGATCATTAATTCAAATTCATTCGATGAAGCATATTCTTTAATTTCAGAGATGGCTACAAATAATTTTCAATAGCCTTTTGAAGGGTAACTAAAAAAAGAGTAGCTAGTATTCACGATTTTGATGCAATATCTATTTTGGCTACTCAAATTACTGCAATATCAAAGAGAATAGATCAACATGGAATGAATTATTCTCAAACACCTCCTGTGCTTGAGGAAAACTCATTGGGACAAATGATAGATTCTCAATCATTATATGAAACTTTAAATGAAATAAACAATCAAACTAATAATCCTTTTCAAATTTTTATAATCCTAGTTGAAAAAATCACCTTAATTTCAGTTGGATTAATAATAACTCCAATGCTATAAATCCACAATGGAAGAGCAACCTTGTGTACCCATTTGGAAATTCCAACAATTAGAGATATTGTAACTATAAACCTTATTATCCTTCAGGTTTTAATTAAAATTCACAAAATAAGGAGAGGAAATTGTCAATGGAAGAATTAATATTGCAAATGGGAAGTCAATTAAAAAGTCAAGGAGCTGCTCCACGAAGCTGTGTTGGCAGTATTTTAGTTAAGGAGTTGCCAATTGGAAGCTGTCGGCCATCGGAATCAAAATCCCGTCGCTCGCTTCGGAAATGCACTTAATTTACATATATATTTACAAGATAGTAAAGTAAGGGAGAGCCATATTATCCCCATTAAGTAGGAAAGATAGTTATGAGATAAGGGCATTCCCAACATAGATCTGCTCAGTGTTCCTTCCCTAGGAAGCACGCCAATGGGCAGGGCAGCTGCCCTCCCTGGGAATATATTTAAATTCCACCCTATAGCAGTGTAAGTGTACTTTCAACTGGCTTTTCCATTTGATTAGGTTCCAAGGAGGAGCTTGATCATTAAACAAAATGTTAATGCAAATAGTAGAATCAATTTCTACAATCAGGGGGCCCATATAGCATTGATGTGCAATTCTGATGGCCAAGTAAATAACTCTGTATTCTGCCTCCAAATCATCGAGGGCCACTATAGGAGCAGTGAAGTACAAGTTCCTAAAGACTCCCCCAACACCGGCATGACCTTTTGAAAAGCATCCATCATTGTTAACCTTCAGCCAGCCTTTAGTAGGTGGGCTCCAAAAAACTAATCTATATTTATGTGGATGAAAATTGGTCTTGTTGGGTGTCCATATTTTGTATATATATATATATATATATAAGTTTAGAAAAATATGAATCAAATTAATCCCATATCTTTCAAAGTTAAAATGAAAGAGCAGTATACCTCAAACGCTATATCTATCCTGAAAGATAAACACAAGACTTGAAGATGAGGCTTGTTAAGAGTGAGGCTTGATCAATAAACTAAGAAATATATGACATCCGTTTTGTGTGTGAAAACCATTTTATTTGTCGACAAGTTCCCCTATTTAATACGAAGAATTAAATAAGGTTTATATTAAGCTGGATTAAGAAGAACTTCCTATAATGGAAAGCCCTTATAGTTAATTACATCTTAAATGACTGAGATCACCTAAGAAAACTCTCGAAAAAAATTAGAGAATATTATATATAAAGAGGTCAAAAGGATAAGACTTTTCAACAAGATCGGACAAAGCGGTATAAAAAGGGAAATGACTCAAATTTGGAACATTTTTTTGTAGAGTCCAAAGGAGGAAGAACTAGAGGATGTCACAGATCCGGAGGGGACTTCCAAGTCTATCCTATTATTTGGTTTCAATTTTGTGGAAAAATAAATTAAATGTTTTATCCTGCAAATTTTTATTTGTTTATGGCTTACATTCATGTGAAATCATCACACGAATGACCTGAAAGATATGAGAATTTAGGTCGTGACAAACGACAACCTCAGAATCCTAAGATGAGTTAAGACTTATTTTGTATAGCAGAGCTATACAAAAGCTTAGGTAACTACCAAGCCCTGAACGTACATAATAGTTGAAATGGTGATTACCAAAATTTTCACTTAAGAGACATATATCTTTATTGAATGATTGCATAATCCTCAACCTTGTGCTTAAGAAAAGCAATGTATCATATTTCCAGCTTAAGCCCATCATTTAAGAATCATTTAATCTTAGTTGACTTCCAAGTCATGAAGATTAGGAGAATTATGATTTTGTTGATGTTGTGCAATGTTTGTGAGTGAGTTTCTGCCTTTTAAGTTTATACCTTTTAATCCCATTGTATTTCAATCATCCAAGTATGTTTATTAGGATCAAAATTACCCATTTTCCCTTAGTTAATCCTAAATTTTGATGAAGGCACTAAAGTTTAAAATTACCACTTTTCCCTTAAGGGCATTCCACTTCATAACTCATTAAACAAAACTTAAATGACTTTGAGAGTGTCATATCCATGAGGTAATTATAATGTTAGAGGAGAATATGTGGACTTCTTTAAATTTAATTTAATTTAAATATTTATTTAAAACCAAAAAATAGGAACTTTAGAAATTTATTTATTTGACTTTCCAAGATTAAGTTTTTATTTATGAGAAAATTATTAGAGGTTCCCCTAGGTCAGTTAATACTTTAGCCAAAATTTCATGATTTTTTGAATTAAATTACTAAAAAATTTTTAATAGGAAAATAAGGAAAATCCACTTTTAAGCATTCTAAAATTGATTTCTAACTTAGGAAAATTAAGAAAAATATTTTAATGACTCCCAAGTGATCAGAGAGTAATTAGACACATTTTAAAATATCTTGATATTTTTGGGATTTTTAACTATTTTTATTTTTTTTAAAATTCAAAATAAAGCTAAAAAAATTAAGTATTTCTCTAAAAATAATTTTTATTTTTTCCAAATGCCTCCGATCACAACAAACATAGAAAACCACTTTTTATAATTTTTGCAAGTGTATTAAATTTAATATAATTATTTTTGTATAAAAATACGGAGTTCCTTAGAAAATTAACTTTAATACTTGAACTTAACAAGTTTTAAATTTTACAGTGGATAAACATGATTTTTATGAGCAATGTGGAATTAGTTTTGTCAAATTTTGATAAGTATATAATCTAAAAAAAGTTAACACAAGATATTTACATTTAATTTAATATAGGAATTTACCTAATAATTCAAGGCATCATGATATTTTTTCCCAGACTTCTTTGAGGATAAGAAAGCTACTAAATTATTCTCATAATTTTCCAAATGATATTTTGATTTATATAATTAAAATAGTTAAAATGGCTACCTTAGCTTGAAAATTAGGGCTGGAAGCACAGAGGTGCCCTCTGACCTTGGAAAAATTCGAGGAATTAGCCTGTCATGAGGAACAAACCCTCAAAATTTCAAACCATGGTGAGCAATGCTTGATCATAATGAATTTAAATACTCTAGAGGGTATTTAATTCATCAAAAATCAAGGAATAAGAAAATAATTTTTATTTTTCTTCCAAATTATTCTCCTCTGTTCACTGAGCAAGAGGGTATTTTTCTTTTATTTTTATGATTTTTCTAGAAAAAGATATGGATTTTTGAAGTTTACGCATTTAAAATAATTTAGAAAATTCATATTTTTTTACTTATCCTACGTGGTGCCAACTCAACCTACGGCGGGTATGAACTCACGCACAGCGCACTCTCATTCATCACCGCCATCCACCTAAGCTGCCACGCGCCCAGCAAGTCACGCAGCACGAGTATGTCCGACTCAATCTCCTTTGTCTGTTGGGTACACGCGCGATCAGACGACTCTCCATTTTCATCCCCAAGCGACCTAACCTGATATCCGATCACACTAAAACCTTATGATCTTTGCCTAGACTAAACCAAATCACATGAGGTTTGTTTCTAAACCTTCATCTACTCTAGACTAACATATCCATACAACGTATAAGGTATAAAATATAGTAAATACGTATAATGGATAAAAAAAGGCTAGAATTAGGGTTAAGATTAAATACCTTTGTCTGAGAGGGGAGGCCTCAATCAGATGGTTGTGGTAGCTTCAATTATGTCTGATGAGCCTCCAGATGAAGTCCTGTGCCTTGGTTAATTGTCTAGGTACGTTTTCAATCAAAGTGGATTTTAGTTGTTGGTCTATAGCTATCCTAGAGGCTGTCTCAGAGGGGACTTTGATGGGGAATCAAATCTTTTTGTTCTAGGGATGATGTGTGCACATTTAATTTGAGTGTGGTTTACTATAAAGGTTTGGAGAGAATTTTACTGGTTTTGGGGAGAATTTCAGTGAATAAATTAGCTATGTAGAGTGGCTATGGGTGGCTGAGAGTAGAGGGTTTACACTTAGGAAGGTTTTGAGAAGCTCTGATGAGATTTTGACGGAGTTTCCCCAAGGTTTTCAGCTCTCTCCTTTTTGCCCATGAAGGAGGTGAGTCTTAATAAAGGGGCTTGGGGTGGATCTCAGGGCCAATTAGTGGGTGCATTAAGCCGCTTATGTTGAGGCAGAAGAGTTCCACAATTGGGGTTGGATAGCTTGGATAAGTTCAATTGGATTTGAGTTTCGTGAGGTGGCTCTCAATTTTGACATTTTTCGATGAGTAGGGTTGATGGCTAGAGTAGAGGAGGTGGTCAGGTGGTCAGGTGAGCTAATGGGGGGGTTAATTATGATTAACCCTCAATGGTTTCTCATGATGGAGGAGATTTCTTGGTTAAGGTCCAAAAATGGGATGAAATCCTTTAATTTAGGGACCCATTGGTCCATAGCCCGTTTGGGTGGGTTGAGGGTGGTTTAACCTGGTCAATAGAGTCTGCTTAGTGGTTGTGGTGACATTAATTTGGTGACTTTGGCATGACTAAGTCAATTTTGGTGCATGGGCTCAATTTGGTCCAAATGACTAGAAGTTGGGTTTCAATTAAGCTAGCCATGGCTTTGAGCTCATTTGATTAATCAACTTTATGTATATGCTTGTCTAAAGAGGTTTTGAAAAGATTTTGAGTAATTTTGAATTGATTTGGAGGTTCAATTAGATGGATTTTGGGCATTTGGTCAATTTGGGTGTGTTGGGTTAAACTTGGGTTTAGATTGGGCCAATTTTGGGTTAAGTTCAAATTTATGGTTGAAAATGTTCTATAAGATTGTCGTGAAGAGTTTTCAACATCAATTGAGTGTCAATTTTTGGGTTAGGGAATTCAATTTGGGTGAATATGGGGACATAACCAATTTAGGGAAAATTTAGGGATTCTGAATGTGGGTTGAAATTGAGTAAAATTGAGGCTTTAAAAATTTCAATTAAAGGTCCAATTTTATGTACAACATGACTAGGAAGAATTTAGGATTCAAATTTGGGCAATTAAGTGGATCACATGGTTCAATTAGGTGAGATTAAGTCATACAGTTAAAATTGGGGGTTTTGATTTGGATCAAAATTGAGCTCAAAGAATTGGTTAATTAGGCTTGAATTTGGTTTGGATTGATCATATGAAAGGTGAATTTGAGTTTAGAATTGAAATTTATGGGAATTGGGGTCAAATTGATGAACATTTGAGGTGTATTTGGGGAATTCATGCCTTTAAAGGCAATTTGAGGGTTTTGGTCAAAATGGTCAAATTGATCAAATTAGGTTCAATTAAAGGGTCCAAATTAGTTTTGGGCAATTTGGGTAGTTTCAAATGGTTTAAAATTATTTTTTGAATAAGTTTTGATATTTTGGGTGAAATTGGGAATTTTGGCCAAGTTTAGGATTTGAAGGGCATTTAAGTAATTTGGGTGGATTTAGGGGCAAAAGGCCAAGTTGGATATTTTGGTAGAATTGTGGTACTAATCACCCATTTAGGTACTCTATGTATTGTTCATAGCTAAATCCTAGCCTAGGGCCATTGAGTTTAGGGGACCATCTACATGAGTCTCCCAAAAGATCAAGGGATCAAAGTTAACAATTTGGGTTTAGGGCTGCAAGTGAATATAGATGATAGTGAGTGTAAGTGAGTGAACTAGCTCCAGAACAACACTAGGGTCAGCTCTAAGGTCAAGCAGTTCTATGGGACTCTCCTTAAGATCCTCCATACTGACCCCACCTACTAAGTGCTAGAGGTTAGGACCAATATGTGGAACTTCAAGTTGAGAAAAGAATGATTTAGAGTTTCTAATCGTGATGGTTCCTTTTCTAGTTTTCTAGGAATAGTCGAAAGGAAAGTTATATTACTAGACCTTAGGCCAGCAAAGAAGAAAAACTAAACCTCAACCAAAAGAGAGGTCAAATAATGGACCACCAATAGGTAGGGTGTGCTGGGCAAGCACACCGCGCATATTGGCGTTGCGAACGAGATCACTGAAACCAACACAGACTCTTAAGTCAACAGACCTTCAAAGAAGTGTGAAATTGAGTGCTAGTTGTTACTATTGGGGATATAACAGGTGAATATTTGATCGAAATCAAGGAATAGGAAGTCTCGCTCGGGTTTAAGGAGTATTTTTCAAATTATCAAGCTTCAGGTGTTTTCGGGGAATGACAATCAGTATTTAAGTGCTGACTCAAAAATGAGAATTGAAATTTGGGTATAAATCCCAGAAAGAGAAACATAATTTAGGTACTGATCTGAAATGAGGATTGAAATTTATATATCAATCTCAGAAGGAGAGAATCAAAATTTAGGTTCCAACTTCAAATGATAAGAATATTAATTTAGGTACTGATCCTGAAATGAGAACTAAAATTCAAGTATCAATCTCAGGAAGAGAGTCAGAATTTAGGTACCGACCTCGAAAGATAGGAATCAGAATTTAAGAACTGATCCCAAAATGAGAATTGAAATTTAAGTATCAATCTAATGAAGAGAGTCAGAATTAAGGTACTGACCTCAAAAGATGGGAATCAGAATTTAGATACTAATCCCAAAACGAGAATTGATATTCAAGTATTAATTTAAGAGGGAAAGAATCGAAATATAGGTATTGACCTCCAAAAAATAGGAATCAGAATTTAGTTATTGATCCTAAAATGAGAATTGAAATTTAGGTATCAATCTCAGAAGGATAGAATCAAAATTTAGGTTCCGACCTCAAAAATTGAGAATAGGATGTTGTGTTCCATTTAAGGGGCTTTTAAACCGATCTCGAGGATATAGGTAGAGAATCAGATGCCATGTTGCATTCAAGGGGGTCTTAATCTGATCTCAAGGATTAAGAGTAGGATGTTGTGTTCCATTCAAGGGGGTCTTTCCATTCAAGGGGGTCTTAAACCAATATCAAGGATTGAAAATAGGATGTCGTGTGCCATTCAACAGGGTCTTATACTAATTTTGAAGATATGTGCGACATTAGGGAGGAAAGTTCTTGGATCCATATCCAACCCAAATGGTGAGAAGGTAAATCTTTTCTACTTTGGGGAGGAAAGCAATGGGACTCTTATCCAACCCAAGAAGTAGCGGGAAAATAATTAGCGTCTTGGTACTATCCCTGAGAACAAAAAATAGTGTAAGGAATTTGTGGTGTTGAACTTATAGATATGTGTCATGTGACAAGGTTAACATTGTTGAGGAAGATATGTGGAATTTTGTGAGATTTAGTGCAGAATGTGAAGTTCCGTGGGGATGTAAAAAGAATTAGTGCTGACAAGGACAATCGCGTTGCACGAGCAAAGAGTAAGAGACGTCGAAATTGAGAGAATCAACTCAACAGATTTATTTTCTTTTCTTATTGTTTTTATCACATTTAATTATCAAAATATATTTTCAAAATTTAATTTTTGTTGGTTGATTTTTCAAAAGAGTATTTTATTTAAATTTTATTATTATCAAGTTTTTATTATTTTGTTCCTTGTTCATTGTAGTTTGGAACCAACGTATGGTTCTGTGGCACTTGATCCATCATAAAAAAGGGCAATTGAGCAAATAGAGTAACTTTGGAAAGAGATTTCATTAATCTGCTTCAAACATGTGTTACAGATTGAACATAGACTGAAGAATAGGCTGAAGCATAAAAAAGTACAATATGTTGAACTCATCAAAAGTACGTCTAAGAACATATCATGCTGGGTACTTATCACAAGATGAGCATATCTGATACATATATCATCATATCTGCTATGTCAAAACACAGTACAAAAAGGTATCCCTGACTGTCCATTCTCGGCGGGGTGAGCTCCCGATCGAGCTAACCTACTAAGCCAAGCTCTAGGACAAGAGTTCCCTTTGCATGTACTAAGAGGTACAACCCTCTCATAGCTCATAAGATTGTAATTTTTCTAAATCCAAATCTGGTTGAAATCCATACGACATATTGTTTCTACCCCTTCTTTTGAAAGACACATACACCCTGCGGTGTCGTACCACTAGAATGTGGTTTTTAGTGATGTCTGCTCCATTTCCTTTAGGAATTAGTACTGAACCCACTGGTAGTAGAATCTCCACGGATCCTCTGAACTCGTCGAAGCCAATGACATTTATTTCTTTCCCGAACAGGATATTGCTCTTGCTCATGAAGGAGCCTCTACAGAAAGGTCTCACAAAATCATGATGGTCTATATGCGAGGGAATGCAATCGCTTTCATCATAGATATTGATGATGCAGCTGTTAGGAATGCAATCGGCTGGAAGTATGATCCATTAAACCATTCTCTTGATCATACACTTTATCATAGGAGGTAACAAATCCAACGTCATCATGTCTTAAAATCCCCGGGGGATTTCCTTGTCTATCTTTGGTAAAATTATAACCGTAACCACATTGTATGGTGATTCTTCCTTTTCCACGCATACAGTTTTGTGGTTCAGAATAGGTTCTTTCCATTAGAAGAACAACTCAACCTCTATCTCTTAGGCTGAATATAGAGTCTAGAATGCTTCTTTAATCGCTTTCCGAGAAGACTTTGGTGTACAGCTCCAAGCCTTCTAGTATATTGACAAATCTTTATTGAACTTTTTCATAAAATCCAAATTTCCTTTCCTTTCCTTTACTTATTTTATAGTATTCTACCATGGTGATGTTTGGCGGCTATTAAGGACGCTCCCTCATTTCAATATAAGTAGAAATCTATGCTGGTGTTGTCTCTGTATCCAACGGAATATATGATTCTCGCATTGAGTGACCGGTGACCTGAAATCTGCTATTGGTGGACGTGTACTCATCCAGTGTACTGTGGCACTTTAGGTGGAAGATGTTGTATTCCGCACATTCCACAAATGCCCATGTAGCTTATATCTGTGTGGGAATCTTGGCGTTGCAGGTCGGGCAACCCGAACAAAGATCATCTGAAACCTCTAATATCATTAGCTCTGCAGTTAAGTCGGACTCATCCTTTATGGTAGACAAGCTGGAGGAAGTTTCTCTCATACATGGATCATAGATTTTCCCCTAAAGAATCAGGGTAAGGAAGTTTTCTGTCTCCTTATGGAGTTTTCTTTTTTCACTCATGAAGGCTCTATGTTTTCAACGATTGGCATTTCTGCGTTAAGTCCTTTGCAACAGTGCATCTGACAGTCTCTCATCATCAACAATGAATAGAACTCTGGTCGGTGTAGTTATCATAGAGGCAGACGACTAGTCCCCTCCATCGGATCTTGTTGCACTATCACTTTCTTCCCCTTCAGTGAGGAATCCTCCATAGTGCTGATCTTTAAAAGTGAATGTAGCTCTTCTTTTTTTCAACGGCTGACCACGTCCATCAAGGGAAACTCATAGTCTACATTGACTTGATCAAAGTCCATGTCAAAGTCTATGATGCCACCTTGCAGTACCCTTTCCTCATTAAGTGTAAGATTCTAACTATCCTTGAAAACAAAAATCAGCTTCTGTTCTGATTTTTTTTCTATAGACGATAGGAAAAACATCAGTGCGCTAAAATTTAAGAGAAACATGAACAAAAAAAGAGTTTATCAGACCAAATTTTAGTTTATGTTGTAAAAAATTCATTTATTTATGTATATATATTTTTTAATTGACTAAGATATCCAACTTAAAAGTAAAAAGAAGAAAATTGACGTTTGTAAATTAAAAAATTTTCATTTTATTAAGGTTTATTTTATTACAAAATTTTTGGAAACGGTCACATACATTTGGGCAAATTAATAACCTCAGAATAATCAAAATTTCAAATTTAAATTTAAGCAATGTCAAGTTGCATAGTATGTCGTTAGGTATCATTTGTTGATTGACAACGTGGGTCTTTCGCCTTGAAAATCCACTAGCTGGTAAGCTCCTCCTGCCTAGACCTTTTCTATGACAAATGGTCCTTCCCATGTTGGCTCAAATTTTCCACCTACTTTACGATTTGCAAGAATATGCCTTTTGAGAACAAGTATGAGATCACCAATTTCGAATGTCCTTAGGTGGACCAATTTGTCATGAGCTTGTACC
This sequence comes from Phalaenopsis equestris, assembly GCF_001263595.1. NCBI lineage: Eukaryota > Viridiplantae > Streptophyta > Magnoliopsida > Asparagales > Orchidaceae > Phalaenopsis > Phalaenopsis equestris. Next base: position 51,833 of record NW_018222565.1, read on the forward strand.
ATCCTCGCTTGGTAAAGCTCCAAATACTATTGTGCTTCTAGTCATTTTCCTTCAAGACTTTGCAATTCTTCAAGTTTGAGTTTTATACTTTTTTCTCTTATAAGTCAATTGGCGACAGTGACTCTGAGAGACAACGTTGGACTTTTAACGGTAGTACGGCCTCAGACCCGTGATACACCTAAAAAATGACTAATTTTTCATATATATTTCTTGCTAAATTTTAATGATTTTTTAATGATATTACACTTTAAAGGAAGGTATTTTGTATATTTTTTATTCCAATGACAGGAAATGGCAAGAAATGGTGTTTTGGAGAAAAAGAAGCAAAAACGGTACAATTTGGAGCAGAAACGAGCAAGAATGAAAATTTCGTCCTCGCAGATTTCGATATGTCTTTCTATGATTAATCTCATTTACACTTCCCACACATTTTTAAAAGAAATTAGACTTTAAAGAAAGGTTTTTTTATTCTTATTTTGTAGGTTTATCTTTTAGGAACACAACCCAACTAAAATGGGGCGAAATAAGGCTAAACCGGAGCCAAATGAAGCAAAAAGGTGGAGCTGCGCAGGGTGGGCACCGACAGCGCCAGAGATGGCGCTGACAGTGACAGAGAGTAGAAAATGAAGTCAAAATTGCATCTACAGCGCCCAAAATGGCATCGACAGTTCCCTGGATGGTTTGAAGGCAATGTTGGGTGAATTTCTAGAAGATTCAATGTATTTAGACGCTTGTTGGGGGTTGCTTGAGGCATCTCTTGGGAAATTTGTCCCTATACTATAATAGAGAGTGTTTATGTCAGAAAAAGCGGTGTTTGTGGTGTGTGTGAGTGGAAAAAAGTGAAAAATGTTTAGAGATCGTAGAATACGAGTAGAAATGTAGATTTCTACGATTTTAGAGAGATTGGTGAGGGGGTTTTGAGAGAATATGTAAGGGATGTTCTAGCATTGCATAGATCAGTGGGAGACTTTGTGAGAGAGATTTTTATCTTTCTTTCAAGGGAAAAAAACTAAGTATTATGTTCTTCGTTATCTTATGATTATGTAAACGCTTATCTAGTGGATTTTCTTTGATTTAATGAAGTATTTTATTGTGTTTGCTTTGTTCTTTGTGATGTGTTTCTCTTACTCTTTCTTCTTATTAAGAAATAGTTGCATGAGAGAATTATGCCATTATTTTCCTTTTACTTTTCTTTTGTAATGAGTAGAATTCATTTTTAGGATTTTGGGATGCATGCTAGAAGAAGTTTTAATTATAAATGTGATGGTTTTTACTTGCACTTCATTTACATGCAATAAATGTCTGTTGTAGTGTTATAGTTCATTGTAATTGCATTAAGACCCAAGAGGGCAGAGTAATTCTCAACAAAGTGGAACCACATTTGATTCCATGAAGGAGTATTTCATTTATGGAATTAAGTGCAAATAAATAGGGAAATATTCATTGTTGGGCATAGAATTGGAGATTTTAGCGTGATAGGATAAAATCCCCAATTCGGTCCTATCGTTAGGGTGCTTGAGGGTCGGAACTAAAGTGAGAGTTAGCCTTTAGGGGAAGGAAAGTGGGAGAGCTAAAGTGGGAGCCAGTATCCTCCTATCCTAGGTATAAAATTAGGGACTAAACTTAAGATTAGTCAGTGATTTTATATAACACTGAATCAGGGTAGAGACTTAAAATTGCTCCTATTTGGCACATACAATATTTAATGTATCTCATTTCTTTACATTATCTAATTTGCTACATAAGAATAATAGTTTTTAACATCTTAAATCTCTCCAAACCAACTCATCCAAAAAGGGTTATCTTTAGAACTAACATTTGCATTAAGCAATTGTTATTATCATTACATTTAACATTTGCATTTCAGAGTAGTTGCTAGATAAGACAACATTTTAATAGACATTCCAATCTAAGCCATGATAGTAGTTAACTGGAACTTTAACTAAGGTCCTCTTACCTCGCTTCCCTGTGAGATCAATAAATTGGACTCCATTAGAGCCCTGTATTACTAGAGTGATACATAGACTTGCGTTTATATCATTATGAATATATAGAATATATAAAATTAAGCATATAAAAAGTCACATCAAGTTTTTGACACTATTGCCGGGGATAAAAATCTTCGAGTAGTGGTGTCAACTTCATAAATCCTTACATATAAAAAATATCACATCAGGTTTCTGGCATCTATTTCAAAGCTTCAGTGAAAGGAATATTTATCATTAACTTCTTAAGTACGTCCATAAACTTTGAAAATTTTTTATCCAACTCATGTTGTCAAAGTCTTTGAGGAAATGGAGGTGGTGTTCTTTCTAATTTGAATTTAATTAGAGATATTAATTTTTCTAGAACCTTAGAAACATGTTCTTTAGGTTTTTTTATTTTTCTTTGTATCTCTCACAACTCCTTTCTTTTTTCTGACCACATCCTCTATCTTTCTTGCACTTCTTAATTGGACAACTTCTATTTGTTCATCATTTTTCTATTTGTTAATGGTGTCAACTTCATTAAATACACAAAGAATTGTTAAGCTAGAAGGATCTTTAAGTTTCTTAGGAAGTTTTTTCTGAAATATAGCGCTGCACTCCTCACTTAGTGCAACTATCTCATAATCCCCAAATTTTCTTTTCTTATTTATTATCTCCTTCATAAATTTCATGAACTTAAAATGAATAGGTGTGAAATGATGGACATTATAAAAAATATTAAACTTTTAATTCCATCTGTTGAAAAATCTCATGAACTTAAAATGAATATACCCCCATATATACCTCATTCAATTTTAAAACTTACCTATTTAGAGAATTCATCTACACCACCAGTCTTTATATCTTCATATTCGACTCAATCACAAGATGAACCTAAATTGAATGATGAAATCAGTAAAAGATCTCTTATGAAAGAGTTCTTCAAAGTCACTGAATGACATATTTCATGGTATACAAATAAAATTAATGAGATTTTGATGCTGGGGAAGATTATTAATGCAATTAACAGTTACCCCCCAGAGATTTTACCTGGTGACTCTGAGATAATTCCTAAGGAGATGAATGATGAGCAATTTGAAATTATTTTAAAATTTTTGAACAAATATTTATAAGAGAATCCGAGGATATGTTTCAAAAGAACTTTGTGTTTTGAAATGAGGATAAATATATTGAAAGACCAATGAAAAAAATTCCCACTGAATTAGAAAAATATATTTTTTCAACTAAGATAAATATAGAAAGACCACCTATAACATTTACTCAGTACCAAGGGGAAGAATTGAAAGACAGGAGTAACCTAGAAGAATTTGATTCAGAATCTGAATTATCTAGAGAGAATCCAATCCAAAATTTGGGAGATCATAAAGTATCATATAAAGATCCATTTCTTATAAATTTCAAGGATGATATTAATATGAATATTGAGAAAATTACTAGAAGAATATTGGATCTAGAAATAAATATGAGGAATAAGAATATGAATCAATCTAAAAAGGAAGAGATTAAAGAAAAATTTAAATTAGAGGACTTTTTAAGAACCCCTGGATCTGGAAAAGATTGGGCCATTGATCAAAGATTACTTAATTGGAATTTTGATCAAGGTGGAATCATTTTTCAGGCTACCGACGTTATACCAAGCGCTTTATGGGAGGCAACCCATAGTTATCAGTGTAGTTTGATTTAGTGTGCTTGAGAGTTATGATTGTTAATGTTATATTGTGTTTCTTTAGTGTGGATTGGTCAGTTTGACTGATAATTGGTAGATGTTTGGATTGTTAGTGGTTTGATTTGCATTTTGTGTGTCATGAGGGAGGTGATTTCTTAACTTCTTATTATGGTTAAACTTTTATGTTCTCTTGTAGTAGTTAGATTGACGAGTCCACTACAACTCGGGTCTCACCCAAACTTAAGCTTTATAGGAGACATCATGAATTCTAACAATGACAGTTCCATCTCAATTCTGTTAATTCCTTTCTCTGAATTTGTTTTTATTTGATAGGAGTCACGAACATATTTGATGAGAAACTTATGGATGATCTTACACTATCCTTATAATTATTAGAGGTGGTTAATTTAAGGGATTAGATGATGCCTGAGATTGGTGCCTAGGAGCCAATATATCAGGGATAATCTTATCTTTTCATTTATAAGTCCCAAATGTCTCTGTGTAGTGATTCTGTTAAAAATTAGAAGTAAGTTAGTGAGATGTGAAGAGTTCGAAGTAAGAATTGACCGCATTTATTATGTGTGTTTGTGTTTGTGTTACAATAATTGTGTTACAATATGTTTGTGTTACAATAATATATAGGACATGAAAAACATTTCTATATTCCTATGCTGATACATGTTATGCTAGTAGACTTTTGTTTGGTTAATTTCATCCTGGTATGTTTAGTTTAGATTTACTTTCTACTACATGTTTTCTATCCTGATAAATAATTGTAGATGTTTTTGATAGACATTTGTGGTAGATATAATATCTAAATTGTTTTTCTTCCTACTTATATTTTCTGCACTAAATACTATACATGTTAAAAATCAAGTTGGGGGTAGGAAGAAAAATAGATTTTAAAGTGAAAATACTTCCTTTTAGTTTAATATTATTGCAAGCATGTTTTAGGTTAGATTTACTTACTTCTACTATCATTCTATCCTGATTATGAATGTATTCAAATTTGATAAGATGTTGTAGAAGTCAGTAGATTCAACTTTTATAATTCGTTGTAATTGCATTAAGACCTGAGAGGGCAGAGTAATTCTCAACAAAGTGGAACCACATTTGATTCCATGAAGGAGTATTTCGTTCATGGAATTAAGTGTATAAATAAATAGGGAAATATACATTATTGGGCATAGAATTGGAAATTTTAGGGTGACAGACTAAAATCCCCAATTCAGTCCTAGTGTTTAAGAACTAAAGTGAGAGTTAGCCTTCAGGGGAAGGGAAGTGGGTGCTCTAGAGTGGGAGCTAGTACTAGTATCCTCCTAGCCTAGCCACGGATTTAAGGACTAAACCTAAGATTAGCCAATGATTTTTTATAACACTGAATCAGGGTAAGGAATTAAAATTGCTCCTATTTGGCACATACAATATTTAATGTATCTAGGTCCTTTACATTATCCAATTTACTACATATGAATAGTAGTTTTTAACATCCTAAAGTTCTCTAAACCAACTCATCCAAAAAGGGTTATCTTTAGATTTAACATTTGCATTAAGGAATATTTATTATCATTACATTTAACATTTGCATTCAGGATTAGTTGCTAGATAAAACACCATTTTAATCGACATTCCAATCTAAGGCCTGATAGTAGTATATTAGAACTTTAACTAAGGACCTCTTACCTCGCTTCCCTGTGGGATCGATAAACGGGACTCCATTAGTTCCCTGTATTACTTGAGCAATACGTGTACTTGCGTTTATATCATTGTGACTATATAAAATGTACAAAATTAAGCATATAAAAATTTGCATCAACCCGTACACATGTACGTAAGGTGTACATTGAGTGGGAGTCCTGAACGTTGTCTGATAGGCTCACAAGGCTTCTAACAGTTTGTTATGTGAATCTCTTTTGTTTTCATCTAGTGTTTTTTTTTTAAATTTGTACCAGTGTCTTGTTAAAGGCCTTGACTAATCCATTTACCCTGGGATAGTAGATCATAGAGTATCTCCATTATATCCCATGTCGCTTGAAAAAATTACTATTTTTTGTGCCCTTGAAGGCCATCCCATTGACAGAAATTATTCTGTGCGAAACTTCAAAATAGTAGACAAGTTGTCTTTTAAAAAATTGAAGGACGTGTTGTGCTGTAAGCTTTCGTAATGGCGCTGCCTCCACCCATTTGGAAAAGTAATCTGTAGTAGCCAGTATAAATCTATGTCCTTTAGAGGATGGAGGTCTATTAGACCTGTTATGTCCGTGCCTCAACACTCAAATAGCCACAAAGCAATGATTGGGTGTACCACATTTATAGGTTGGTGCAAGACCACCCCATAAACTTGACACTGGTGACATCTTCTGGTTATATCCATGCAATCGGACATCATTGCTAGCTAATAATATCTGAGTCTCTTGATCAACATTTTCATCTTTGGCCTTGACAGGTGAGGACCACACAATCAGGCATGTACTTCCTTGACACTATTTTGTGCCTCTGTTTTGCTTAGGCAACGCGGCAACATCTGGTTGAACAATCTTTTGTAAAGGACATCACTTACTAAAGCATACAACATAACCCTTCTTGTGATGTGATCCATTGCTGACTTGTTTTCTAACAACTTTCTAGTTTGCAAATATTCTATTAATGGTTTACGCCAATATTCATTGATATCAATAACTGCAATCATCATTTATTCTTCTTTCTCGAGCTTATGTAGATTTTCAATGTTGATTCGAAACAAAACCTGTCTCCCTTGTACTGTAATCAATGGAATCCTCCTGGGGACACATCAATTCTTTTGCAAGTTTTACTAAAGCGTCAACATGGGTATTATCTCCCCAAGCAATCCTGTAGAAAGTTACATTAGGGATCTGATATTGTAGCTTCATGGTGTACTGATGGTATTCTGTTAACCTTGGTTTCAAAATCTTGTATTGTCCAACAACTTGTTAGATGACTAGTTGAGAGTCTCCATAAATGGCAAAATCTGTTCTATCCATTGAGATTGCCAATTCCAACCCATTGATTAATGCTTCATATTCTGCTTCGTTATTGGTGCATAACTCTCTGGAGTGGTAAAGATTAAACCAATCTCTACTTTTTTTAGTATAAATGCTCCTGATCCTTTGTCTTTTCTAGCTGACGAAGCTCCATCGAAGTACATCTTCCAACATTGCGCACTGGAGAATTTCATTTGTAATACCTGCTCATCTGTTAATCCGTCATTAAGAGGGGACCTAGCTGGAAGTGGGTGTGTAGAGAGAAAATCTGCTAAAATATATCCCTTGATAGCACGGATATCCCTTGATAGCACATCAAATTGCAAAAAAACCATGAGGGGAACAAAAGTTATATCAAATTGCAAAAAAACCATCGATCATCTTGCTAGACATCCAGAGAGTGTTGGCCGGGTCATCAAATATTGCAGCGGATTAACTTTTGAAGTAAGGGTAATTTTATGAGAAAGCATGTAATGCCTGAGCTTTTGAGCAGCAAAGATTAAAGCTAAACAATGCTTTTTAATCGGTGGATACCTTATCTCCGTCTGTATAAGATGACGACTCAAGTAATAGAGTGCATTTTTATTACTGTCATCATTGACTTGGGCTAAGAGGGCCCTAAGAGAGTCATCTAAGGTTGTAGTATATAGTATTAAAGGTTTTCCCTAGATAGGGGCTACCAAAATAAGAGGTGTCATTAAATATTGATTAACATCCTTAGAAGCCCATTGGCATTTCTCTTCCCAAACAAATTTGGCGTCCTTTTTAATTAATGCCGAGAAGGGCTGACACCTACTTGAGAGATTAGAAATAAAGTGTCTCAGATATTCCAACTTCCTTTAAAAGGAACATAGTTGTTTCAAGGTTTTACGTGGAGGAATTTCTAAGATAGCTTTATTCTTATCCGGGTTGATCTTGATTCCCTGATAACAAACAATGAATCCTAGAAATTTCCTGGAGGTAACACTGAATGCGCATTTTAAGGGATTCATCTTAAGGTTGTACTGTCGTAGTCGTTTGAACACGATCCTTAAGTCATACAAATGGTCTATTTTTTGTTTAATCTTGATGACCAAATCATGCATGTAACATTCCATATGGTTATGAATGAGATTATCAAAATTCCTCGCCATTGCTCGTTGATATGTTGCTCCAGCGTACTTCACTCCAAACGACATTACTGTATAGCATAAAGTCCCGATAGATGTTCTGAAAGCTGTAAGTGCTGCGTCTTTTGGATCCATTTTGATTTGGTTTTATCTCGACAATCCATCCATAAATGAGAAAATCTCATGTGTCGAAGTGATATCCACCATCATTTCTGGTATTGATAATGGAAATTTTTCCTTTAGACATGCTTTATTCAAATCTTCGAAGTAAACACATACTTGGATTTGTCCATTTTTCTTCTTAACTGACACAATGTTAGCTAACCATGTGGGGCATTGCTCTTTTCTTACAAAGTTAGTGTCTATTAACTTTTTCACCTCAACAATGACTTGCTGCTATATTTCGAGGTGCATTCTTCTTGGAGCTTGTTTCACTTGGTCCATATCCTTGTCCACCCCGAGTTTATGAACTTCAACTTCTATTGACAGTCCTAAAATTTCATCATAAATCCTTGTGAAGCAATCTATGAATTCAATTAACAGTTCGATCAACTCTGAAGATTCTTCATCGTTGAGTAGGGAACTTATAAAGGCAAGCTAGGGTTGCTCTTCCGTCCTGAGGTCATCAGTTGATTTGATTTTTTCATCAAATTTTGACAAGGCATCTTCTATTAGCTTATCATTAGAGTCATTCTTCACATCAAGGCAATCCTCTTCTGATTTACTAGTAAAAATAATAAAAAATTCTGAATCATCGACTGGTCCGACTGTACCAAATTTGAGACCCTCTTTCGAGTTTAGAGTTTGACTTTTAACATTCCATAATCTTTCAAAAGGTTGTAATTTATCTTTTGTCATTTGTTATGGCAAATGTCCTTGTTGACTTAACTTTTGTACACAAGGAGAAAAGTAACCAAAAGGCAATTTCGTTAATTCATTAGGATCTCCATCCAAATTTACATGATTTTCAAGAGTAGTAGAAGTATAAGCATAGTAAAATCTGATCGGCTTTGAACTAGCACTACGGACCTCCTTGACCTTTAAACTCTCGATCTTTTGAGGGAGAATCAGAGTAAGGTTCATAATGTTCACATAGTTGTTTATCTGATCTTACATTGTCTCATAGTCTCTTTTCTGCATATCTTCTAAGGATATATCATGCTGAGGTTTCTTCTATTTTGTCATCAATATTTCATCTTTAGAACTTTCTTCATCATCAATCTTGATGTCTGGCCTAGTCCGTTCAACAATTAAATTTGTTCTTACTTGTCCACGTCCCCAGCCTCGACTTTGGGTATGCGAACTAAAAGAACCCCCACCAAATTGTTACAAAAGAGTGGTGAAAGATAAGTGAAGCGGAGCTGAATGGCCTCCCCTTTGTGATTCTTCTGAATATTCATCTTTACATGTTATAATTTTACAAGAAAAGACAGTTTCTTTGAAGGCGCGTAGTAGAAGGCATCTTCATGAATGCCAACTTCATGCACTGAAAATGGTTGTAAAATTCCCTTGATGCAATGTTCTTGTCTTTCCTTGTAGTACTTAATGCATTGATGTAGAAACGATGAAAATATGTTGTGTTTGTGAATCCATGGTCGACCAAGTAGAGCATTGAAAGAGGTCTCGGTGTCTATGATATGGAATTTAACGGTTGTTACTAGTTCTCTAACTTTCATAAGGAATGAAATTGATCCAAAGTCTCTCTCTCCCTTTTGGTTGAATCCTCTTAGCATCATTTTATCGGTTGTAAGCTCCTAAGTTTCAATGTCCAAATAGGCCAACGTCCGTAGACTCATCAAGTTGAGGGATTCTCCAGGATCTACCAAAACTCTGGACAACACAAATCTATCGATAATGTTAATAGAAATATAGAGTGGACAATTATGGTCGGCATTTCCAGGATTCAAGTCTTCATCTGTGAAGGTTATCCCTGACTATTCTTTCAACGAGCAAACATCATTCGAGGATGTGCTGGCCAACTAAGCTAAGTAAACATATGGGTCAAGCAAAGCGGTAAACAGAGATTCTCTCATATTTTTTGGCAAGATTAGAGCATCGTAGATGCTTAATTTGGCCGGCAACTTCCTAAAATGAGCTAGCACGTTGTAATCCACTTTGTATGATCCTCCAATTTTCTCTTGATTATGTGCTTCTTACGCTGGCGGAGGTGGAGGTAGCTCTTCTCGATTTACAATTTGCTTTCCTTTATTCGTTAGAGCTGTTCTTGGGGGCAATACTTTCTCGCTAATTAAGTTAACCTCTGTAATTTCTTCCTCTTGAGATACTATTGTCAAATCTTTTGGTTTTCCTTATTTTTTGAAAAGATTTAAGTTGATGGTAAGTGGTGCACCGTGGTGCTCTAGGGTTGGTTCCTCACTTCCGGCACTATTGTAACCGACATTGTCCATGTCTTCTTTGATCTTGCTAACAGGTTCATCAGACTCAAACACAATTTGAGGATTGGTTTAGGAATTGAGATTGAAGCTAGAATGGCCACAATCGATTACATTATCACTAGAAATAGTTGAAACATAATCAAAATCATAATCATTATATTTATAAGACCCTGGAGGGACAAAAATATAATCATACAAGGTCAGGAGTTCGAGGATTTTCTTCCCTGAATCTGAGACAACTAATCTAGCAGAGGCAACCCCTATCCTACTTCTCGTGCTATCAGTCTTTGAGGTGGTATTCTTCTTCTTCTTCATTGACGGTGACAGATATTTGGGCAGAATCTTCATCTCAGGTTTGGCAGGCTGATGACTTTGAACGGAGGCTTGTGCTGATACATTCTGGATTTAGTTTAGGACCCACTTAAGCTTGTTTCAAGTCGTACTCGATCCATATTTTACAATATATGCGTGAATCGGAGATAGTGGCCCAGCCGAAATCATATTTATGAATCAAAAGGCCAAGTTGGATATTTTGATAGAATTGGGGTGCCAACCACCTTATATGAGCTATGGACCAATGAAATCTCCATTTGGGTCCTCTATGTACTGGTCTTAGCTAAACCCTAGCCTAGGGATAGTGGGTCTAGGGGACCATCTACATATGTCTCCCAAAAGATCAAGGGATCAAAGTCAACAATTTGTGTTTAGGGCTGCAAATGTATATAGGTGATTGTGAGTGTAAGTTAGTGAACTAGCTCCAGGCTAACACTGAAGGTTAGCCATAAGGTCAAACAGTCCTATGGGGACTCTACTTAAGATCCTTCATACTTACCCCACCTACTAAGTGCTAGAGGTTAGGACCAATATGTGGAAATTCGAGTTGAGCAAAGAATGGTTTAGAGTTTCTAATGGTGAGGGTTCCTTTTCTAGTTTTATAGGAATAATTAACAGGAAATTCCTATGGCTAGACCTTAGGCTACTAAAGAAGAAAAACTAAACCTCAACCAAAAGTGAGGTCAACGAGTTGCAATTAAAAACATGGAAAAATAGTTGGGATGTACTGCTACCTTTCTTAGCAACAGACCTCCATAAACTTTGCCTATTAATGTTGAAGTTAATCCTAAAGAATAGAGTAAAGAGCAAATTAAGGCTATTCAACTGAGAAGTGGAAAAGAATTAGAAACAAAAGTTCAAAAAATATTAAAGTTGAGAAAGAAGGGGTAGAAAATGAGAAGTCTTGCTAAGATTTTCATCTTAATTTAGAATATCCTATTAAACCATTGAAATCATTGCATAAAGATAGCCACCGCCATTTTCTCAAAGATTGAAGAAGTATAACAGAGATAACCAAATTACATTTTTTTAGAAATATTGAGGAAATTAACGATAAACATTCCATTTGTTGAAGCCCTGGAGCAAATGCTTATATGAAGTTTATGAATGATATACTTAACAAAAAAAAGAAGTTTACAGATAATGGGACTATTGCACTTTATGAGGAGTGTAACGCAATAATTTTGAAAAAGCTTCCTGAAAAATTTAAAGATCCTGGTAGTTTTACTATTCCTTGTGCTATTGACAAAAGTCCTTTTGGAAAAGTTCTTTGTAATTTGGGAGCTAGTATTAATCTTATGCCTCTATCAATTTTTAGAAGGTTGGGTTTAAGAGAAGTTTCACCTATTACTCTAACTCTTCAGTTAGCTGATCTTTGAATTACCTATCCTAAATTAGTTATAGAAGATGTTATGGTGAAAGTTGATAAATTTATATTTCCTATGACTTTTATTGTGTTAGATATGGAGGAAGACAAATATATTTTTATCATTTAAGGGAGACCATTTATTGCCAGTGGAAGAGCTTTAATAGATTTGCAAAAAAGGAGAATTAACAATGGGAGTTAGTGATCAATAAGTTATTTTTATTATTGCAAAATCAATGAGATACCCAACAAAAGGAAGAGATGATGAATGCTTCAAAATGAATATTAACGATTATTTAAGCAATGAATATTTCATAGATACATTTGAAAAGAAAACTAAAGAAGAACATTTAGAATATGAAAATTAGGATATAATTCAATATAAATCTATGGAAGGGAGTAACGAAGAATTGAATTATGTTCATGAACAATTTGAATTGTTAGATCCTATGGATAATAACAAAAATTTAGTTTCTTCCATTGTGAAACCTTCTGAAGTAGAAATGAAAACACTTCCTACACATTTAAAATATGTCTATTTAGGAGATTTATCTACATTACTTGTTATCTCATCCTCATAATTAACTAAAGCACAAGAACAAAAGTTGATGGAATAATTAGGTTGGAATATTTAGGAAGATATAAGAAAGCCTTTGCATGGATGTTATCTGATATCAAAGGAATCAATCCTTTAATTTGTATGCATAAAATTTAATTAGGAGAACTTCATGAACTAAAAAATGATCCTGAAAGGAGATTAAGCCCTATGTTGAAAGAAGTTGCTAAGGAAAAAATTAAAATGATTAGATGTTGAAATAATATATCATATTTCAGATAGTGCTTGAGTGACTCCAATTCATTGCGTTCCTAAGAAAGAAGGTGTGACTGTTGTGATAAATGAGAATAATGAATTAATACCAACAAGACAAGTCATTGGTTGGTGAATCTGCATTGATTATATAAAATTAAATTCGGCCAACAAGAAAGATCAATTTCCTTTAGCTTTTCTAGACCAAATGTTGGATAGGCTAGCTGGGCACAAATATTTTTTCCTTCTAGATGAATATATTGACTATCATCGAATTCCTATTGCTCTAGAGGATCAAGAAAAGATTACATTTACTAGTCCTTATGGTACTTTTGTTTTTAGACGAATGCCTACTTTTGTTTTTAGACGAATGCCCTTGGTTTATGTAATGCACTTGCAACATATAATGCTACTAAAAGAGATTTATTAGCATTTTTTTTGCTTTTGATAAGTTTAGGTCATATCTAATTGGAGCTAAAGGTGTTGTGCATATGGACCACTCTGCTATAAATTATTTGATATAAAAGAAGGATGTAAAACCAAGATTAATTAGATGGGTACTTTTGATGCAAGAATTTTTTTTTGTGGTAAAAGATAAAAAAAGATTTGATGATAAAAAAACTATTTATTTATCTAGGCTGGAACAAGAAGAAACAATTGATCTTGAAAGATAAATTAATGAGACTTTTTTGGGAGAACAACAATATTTTGTTAAAGAATGGGAAATACCATGACATGCTGATATTGTGAACTTCATTGTTAGTGGTATTTTACCATATGAATTGACAAAGCCACAAGAGAGGAAATTTTTTTATGATGCAAAATTTTACTTATGGGATGATCTTATGTATATAAACAAAGTAAGGATTTAGTTATGTGGGAATGTGTATCTTATAAAGAAATTGAAAAAATAATTCAAAAATGTCATGATTCTGAATTTGGAGGTCATTTTAGAATTGATAGAACTATTAAAAAAATTTTGACAATCTGGATTTTATTGGCTTACTCTATTTAGAGATGTTAATATATACATAAAAATATGTGATTGATGTCAATGAGTAGGTAATATGTCAAAAAGAAATGAAATGCCCCTAAATTTTACTTTGGATGTTGAAATTGTTGATGTTTGGGGATTGAAATTTATAGGACCATTTATAACTTCATTTGGAAATATATATATATAGACAAAGACTCCCTACATGTTAAGATGAAATAAGGTTACAAAGCAATATTTGGCTTGGTTCATAGACAAAACCAAGGATAACCCAAAAAAGGGGGGGCAAGGCCTCCCAAAAGAAAACAAAATGCAATATAACCTATCAAAAAAACCTATGCCCATACAATAGGGTTGAAGAGGAGAATGGAGTGGAACATAACAAAATAGTAGGTCATAGAAAAACAAGAATCCTCCATATATAGGGCTGTTAGAATGAACATTTGTGGACATCCCCCTTCTAAAATAAGGCAGGTTAGAGAGATCTGCCCTAATCAACCAAGCCAACTCCACAGGAGGGGTAGTATAATCTTTTGGCAACAAAGACAATGCTCCTTGATGTGCAAGCCAATTAGAACATCTGTTACCTTCCCTGAAAATATGTTTCCAGATAATTTGAAGGTTATGATTCAACTTCATGTGAGTGATTTGCTTAACAGCATGTAGAAGAAACCAAGGTGGGGAGATGTTATCTTTTAAGAGTTGAAATAGCCATACTGAGTCCATTTCCACAGTTATTAGATTCCATCCCATAACAACAGCTATTTGAAGGGCCCAAACCATAACAAAGGCTTCAACTTGCAAAGCATTAATAGCAATTGTGGGAGATTGGAAACACAGCAGGAAACCCCCAGCCCTATCTCTAAAAATCCCTCCAATTCCAGCAGTGTGACTTCTATAACTCCCAACAGTGTTGATTTTGATCTAAAGATAAGAAGGTTTCCTCCAATGGAACAGCTGAAATCTTTGTTTAAGAGTAGAAACTTGGGTATTGAGGAATTGAGAACATCCATGAATTTTAATCTTATACCCCATGATGTTGATTATCTTAAGAGTATATGCCAAACATTTGGTAGCAATTTGTGCAGCACTTTGGGTTGTCCCCTCATATTTACTGCTATTCCTTGCCATCCAAATGAACCATGTAGTAATAAAGGGGATCAATTCGGCATGGTTCCCTTTCCAAACTATCCAGCAATCAAGGAAGTTACCAAACTTCAGTAATTGGGAAGGGAAATTAAGCTTAGTAGCAACCTGTGTCCAAACCCCTTGAGCAGTAAGATAAGAAAAAAACACATGATTTAAAGATTCCTCTTGTTGGAAACAGAGAGTAAACAACGGAGAGGACATCTTAAAGGTCCTATTAGACCCTTGAGTTTAAGTATATCATCAGTGGGAATAATATTATGAAAACATATCCAGATGAAAAAGGACATGGAGGGGCTGAGGTATTTCACCCACATGGCATTACCCCAATCCTTCTGGTGCCAATTGTTTAATTGAGAGTATGCAAATTTAGTAATTCTTAAAACCAGATAGAATTGTGAATATATACATATACATATACATATATACATATATATATATATATATATATATA
>NW_018222565.1:73388-93241 GCF_001263595.1 Phalaenopsis equestris
ATACATATATATATATATTAAGTGCAATATACTTTGTATCAATATGGATTGAAACAATAACTTTACCTCGATGTGATGCTCGGAGTGTTTCAAAATTTTTAATCAAAAATATTTTTACAAGATATGGAATACCGAGAGTAATCATTACGGATGAAGGATCTTATTTTAGGAATAAAATAATTGAAAAGTTGGTTGAAAAGTATGATATTATATAGAGGATTGTACCTGCTTATCATTCCCAAACTCCAATCATGAAATTAAAAGAACTTTATAAAAATTGTAAATCCCAATAAAATAGATTGGTATACTAGCTTAGATACTACATTATGGGCTTATAGGACTACTTATAAAAACACCAATAGAAATGTCCCCATATAGATTAATTTTTGGGAAGTCTTGTCACTTACTAGTAGAATTGGCGCATAAAACTTTTTTGGGCAATTAAGAAGTTTAATTTTAATTTAAAAGAAGCTCGTGAGAAAAGATTGTTGTACTTGAATGAGCTTGAAGAATTTAGGAATGAATCTTATGATAATGCTGGGCTATATAAGGAGAAAAATGAAAGAGTGGCGTGATTGGAAGATAAAAAAAAAATTTAGCATGGATAGAAAGTTTTTCTATATAAAATATGATGGAAGTTATTCTCTGGAAAATATAAGTCTAGGTGGACAGAGCCATTAACTGTTGTAAAAGTTAACCCCTATAAAGTTCTTAATACTAAAGATCCCAAAACTGTAAAGATATTTAAAGTGAATGGGCACAAACTGAAACCATATTTTGATTGTCGTACGCCAAATTTAATGGAGACTGTAATGTTGGTTCACTTAGAGTAAAGACTGGGAATGTTGGGCTGATAACATTAAACCAAGCTCTTTGTGGGAGGCAACCCATAGTTATATGTGTTAATGATGCAAATTTTTTTTATAAGTATAATTATATATATTTATATTTATGCTTTCTTTATGAATTCCATGTACTTGGGAGACTTACATGATAATAAAATGCATTAAAACATCTTTAATTATTGATATCTATTAAATATTTGAGAGTTATTTGGACTTAAAATAAAACGACGCAAATATCTGAATTGGTGCTAGAGGTGCCATTTTCCAGAGAGCTAGAGCCAGAAGTGTCAGAATCAGTGCCAGAAGCGCGCGGTTACTGAGATGGATTTGAAAGATTTTAAAGGCAGGTTTGGGTGGTTTTTCACAGATTTTCTTCCTAGTAACTCACAAAAAATGTATTTTGGATTTATTTAAGTGTGGAAAAAGAAGGGAAAGTCACAATTGTCTAATCTTATGACTTCCAAATCTAAAGAAACTTCTAGATATATAATTTTCAATAGAAGAAAGTTCATCAGTTTAGATGAGCAGAAGTTATATGATCGAGTTCTTATGAATAAGAGATTAATCCAGGAATGAAGATTTGTGAATTGAGGATTCAACACACCAAATACTCAAGTGGAGAAGATTATTTTGTAAAGACTCTAGGAAGTGCTATGCAATACCACTGCTGCAGTAGTCATTTTTGTGATAAATGAGTTTTAAGTTATTCTTAATGGAATTAACTAGGGAGCTGTATATGTTCGAGGAAGGTGGGTACCATTTACTCCATCAAGAATAAACAACTAGTTTATGATTGAAAGCATCTTGATTTGTCATTATTCCAATTTCTTTACAGGAGATAGCATGGATGAAGTTTATCAATTTCTTAATGATGAAGACACAAATTGGGAGACAATAGATAATGGACATGTAAGTTTTTCTCCATCATTATTGAATCTTGCATTGAAAGCATAACATTTTTTTATTTCATCAAAATTTTTTCTAGCCATAAAAATCTGTAAGTGACCAAGGAAAGTGTTATCTTGAATTATTGTATTCAAACCAGAAAATCTATTGATATGAGTGCTTTAATTATAAAATCTATTATAGGTTTGATTATAAATGGATCAACTTTTGGGTTGGGACATCCATCTACCAGATTCCTACTATGTATTCAGTCACAAGTGCCTTATGAAAGTTGGAAAAATTGGCTTCTCCCTTGGAATCACATAGACCCAGAGATTTGTTGCAACTGGATAAGAAATGGGGAGGAAAATAATATGAAAATCCATATGGATGAATCATCTAAAAATTCATCTCCTATTCAGTTCTGCTTTCCTTATAGTTCACATGCTATTATAAAAAGGATCAAGAAGTTGGAAAAAGAGGTACAAAATATTATAAATTCAATTAGAAACATCTTTGACATATTTGATCATTTGGATTGTCGGATGAAGGAACAATTCAAACATACCGGTGCATAAAAGAAGGTATAGTGTGCATGTTTAAGAAAAATGCTTGAGTTAAAGAAGATTGGACAGAAGAATTTCCTCACCGACCTTCTTACAACTTATGCATTCACTATCAATCCATGGCAAATATTCAAAATGTTGAAATTGACGAAGATGTTTGAACCCTTTAAAGTATGAAGTTTATAATTATGAGTGCATTTGTGTGCTATGCGTTTGAGTTGGCTTTCATTTATTTTCATTGTTGAACTTTATATGTGTCATATGTTAAGTGTTTGATATTTAGTTTTCAGCGTTAGTTTGTGTGGTGTGATTTCGATGCTGAATTTGATTTATTGGTTTGAAAAATGTTGGTTTGTAAAAGCGTGGATTTTATATATAAATGTGACAATTATGTTGTTTATGAAAATATATTGTTACAATATTGTTTAATCATGAATAATAGTGTTAATTTTAAATTAATTAAAGGTTGACGTAGTTTATTATACAACACAATTCAAAAGAAAAGAAAATTCTAAAATTTTTGGTTTTAGCGCCAGAGGCGCTAGTTTCTCGATAACACCCAGATTTACTTAAAACCGCAAAAATTGACTGTTAAACCCCATTTTTACTACTTAAGTCATCTCCAAACTTTTAACTAAGGCCAAAACTCAACTTAGGGCTTGGTATTTATTGGATTTGAGGATATTTGAGGATAAAAAGTCTTGGATTTCATCTTCCCTTGGTAAAAGCTTCACTTTAACTTAAAAATTTTTTTTTCACCATGGATTTTTCTTGCATTTTGGAAATCAAAATATTTCATGGGTTATTGAAGAAGTTTAAAGAGAACCCATGGTGAAAATTTTCTTATCAAGAATTCCTATTTTTGGAGTTTGACTTATGATATTGTGATTTTATTTAAAATTGAATTCAGGTGAATTTACTTAGAAATTGCTATGGCTCCAAGAGTGAAAATAGGAAAGCCTTCGGAAGGTTTTGATGCAAAAAAATTTGTTAATTTTAAGGCTTAGTATATTTATAATACTATGATGGGTGCAAGAAAATTGATTCAGAAGCGTGCAATGAAAAACTTGAGAGGTTCGATTGAAAGGCTAATTAATACTCAAAACTAGAAGACGTTGTGCTACTTCACCGTAGTAGCAACTATTCCTATTGTTTGAGAATTTTATGCCAATCTTCGGGTGACTTCTGATGAGCACGTTTATGTTAGAGGGAAAAAAAGTTGATTTTACTCGAGAAAGGAATGCACTTTAATGTAAATCCAGTATGAAAGGCATATAAGTAATCTGAGTCTGGAATGGGTTATTACTCTTGAGAAGAAAGATAAAAGCTAGACTTAGGGTTTATTTCGGGCCACTGTAGCTTATTGAATAATTTGCTGATAAACTAATTAAAAATAATTTGTTAATAAGCTAGGAAAGGTGGCTATTATAAATTTTTATTTTTTTTTGGAAAAGCAAAACCACAACTAGAAAGCTGCCACTGTACCTAAGTAGGTGCGGTGTAAAAATGTTATTTTCAGCATTTTGAAAACACATAAGATGCCAAAACACAGTTTACCCAAACAGACAATGTGTGTTTTCAAAATGTCACCGCACCAAATAAGTTGCCTCAAACGGGCTTTTAGATTGTAGCACGGAAATGTGAAAATGTCCATCGCTACCATAGTTGCCTGAAAATTTGCTGATGTGAATCTTTTTTTTTATCGATCTAGGAGTTCTCAAAAACATCTAACTATGTGATTATGCATGATATTAGAAGAATGAAATAATATCCAAATGAGTAAGAATGTTGCACTTAAATGGTACTGGTCACTCAAATAAGGAAAATTTGTTTAACTAGTTTGTCTAGATAACCAAGGGTATTTTTCCTTAACTTATGGATGTAAGATGAGTTTTATTTTTTTTTAGGTCTTGATTTCCCTATGATGAATAATATTGAGAATACCTCGATTATGAATTGAGGCTCATGACAAGTACTCTTGAGAATATCCTCAATTAACCCAATCGAAACCTCATAGTTAATTATAACTCGGGACTTGTGGCTCAAGAGAATACTCTCAATTTAGAATCTAGTTTTTATCTTATAAAATCATTAAAAAGCATTTGCGTGAAGATAAAATTGAAGACTTGGGTTTGGAAGGTTCACGGTTTAAAGGATTTAAATGGAATTGGGAAAAGCTTGTTTCATTCACTTGAGGAGAAAACATGAGCTATTTTGATCAATTTATATTGGAATGGCTAAATTAAGGCCCAAATTTTAAACATTGAAAAAAATTTTGAACTTCACATAAAAGAGAGGTCTTAGGTTTGTAATTTGGGATTGAATTACAATTTGAGACTAGGTTTCGGTTAGTTTAATTGAGTATGGAATTTGATGTCTGAATGTGGATTGAATATGAGTTTGAAGGATGGGTGAGTTGAAGTCAATGAAAACCATAGACTGGAAGGAGTACATGCTAGAAAAATTTCTAGATGAAGTGAAGCCTTAATCATGGAAAAAACCTAATCATTAAAAAAACTAATAGGTGGACTAATATAAAATTTGGGAATAATGCCTTGGTTTATGATATCAATGGCTTTCCTTCATTCTAGATGCATTGATATCCTTTTAATTATTAACCAACTAAATATAAAGATTTCTTCCTTATTGTCATAGAGATGGCTAAGGCATATAGTCCTACTATAAATTAGTTTGGGGTACCTTCATAAGTAATAAGGGATTACTTCATTCTAATGAACCCACAAAACCTAAGGGAGTATACTATCTTTGTTTTGTATGTCCTAGGCCTTAGAATCTTTTTTTTTTTTTTGGGTACCTAGTAAACTAAAATAAGCTTTTATACAAGACTTTTCTATGGTGTGTGTGGACATAGGTTTTCATCTATGTTGGCCAATCCTAGATTTGTCGTTGCTAGAATGTGTCACCACCGCCGCCAATTTTAGTTGCCATATTATTGGTTTTTTATTGTTGTCGAGAGGAGTCCCCACTTTTTTTATCTATTTTATTAACATTTCTCCAAATGACTTATTCTCATTAGATCACATGAATGACTTTAAGCTGCTAATTAACTTGGAGAAAGCGAAAAAGGGAAAATGAAAGTAGAAAAAAAGAAAATGTCATATTGATTTTTTTTGCAGAGAATTCAGAATTGTCTGATTTCTGAGATTCTCATACAAAGAAAACCACATGAAAGTTTCATAACTAGAGATTTTGGTACAATACCTATTATGAGCTCTTTAATACTCATACAAGAGCAAGCTTTTATAGTTAATGACATCTTAATTTGTTTAACTACTCAAGAAAACTCCTGATTAAGACTAAATTTTCTTCTCAGAGAAATTTTAAGCGTTAAGGTCAAGGAAAGAAACATCAATGTTTGAGGCTAGAGTAATAGGTTTATAAAAAATTGATACTACCCTAAAAATTTTATTTTGTCACTTTTGTTTTTTTTTTGTTAATGTAATTTTGTTTTAGTTTGTTTTATTTTGTTTTGTTTATGTTGTTTGGTTTTGTTGTTTTTTCATTCTATTTTTTTCATTTTGTTGTATTTATGTCATTTGGTTTTGTTGTTTTTCCATTTTGTTGTTCTTGTTTTGTTGTGTTTATGTCATTTAGTTCTGTTGTTTTTGTTCATTTTGTTGTTGTTGTTTTGTTGTTTTGAGACTCACCATTTCTGCTTAAAAAATTGTCCTAGCTAGAGTTAGCACACCTTAATTACATGCAAAGTAAATCTAAAGCACAAGTTGTTTTATGTCGGCAACAGATCTGCAAATAAAAACAATATTAGCATAAATCATGTTTAAATTTGTTGATTTTAGTTGCTTAAATAATTTTTAAATGACCCGATCAAGAAGTTTATGGCTCCGCCGTCTCAAGGTCGTATGGGTTTTCAGATCTACTTAATCCAAAAGTTGGTTATACTAGAACCAGAAAATTCTTTTCAGCAACCACAGATTACGTCATCCAAGAGAACTTCATAGAGCTGAACATTGGGGTTAAAGTTACATTCGGTGTTCTTTGTTCATCAAGATTCAATTTATGTTTTAGTGTCTTATCCAAATTTTTAGGGTTGGAAATTTTTAGGTCCTTTACAATTTATTAACCGATTGATTTTATGTCATTTTATTATTTGTTTTATTTTTTTATGACCCGATCATGATCCTATGATTCCGTCATATCGGGTCATTATGTTTGCGGTTCGATTAGCCACAAATAGCTGGAAGAAATTTATTAGTAACCATGTGTTACCTCCTCCAAAATATCTTCTCAAACCTAGTTGCATTTTTCAGTTCAAGCTTAAGTTTAAAATACTAAGACTAAATTAAAGATTTTAGACTGTCACCTTAAAGGTTCTCCAATTCTACACCCAACAAAGAATATTTTCCTATTTATTTGCACTTAATTCCATAAATGATGTTCTCCTTTATGATATCAAATGTGATTCTTACTCTGTTATAGAACTCATACTCCATTTCTCGAATCATATGTCTCACAACACATTATAATAATTCAATTGGCCATATCAATAAGTAAATTAAGTTCGAAGTTAAAAAATCATTAGAATTTATTTTACAATTTAATATTGGCACATTCATATTATCTCTTCTTTTCACCATATCTCAGAGTAGAGAGAAAGATAGAGGGAACTACGCAGACTTCATGAGAAAGAAATAACAAAACACAAATTTTATATATAATAGAAAATTCATACAACACTAACAAACAAACAATACTTATCTAAAAACTCTTTCTCAAAGCAAATCCTTTGTAGTGTTTCCTTAGAAATGTAGGAAAAAAATATCTCTCACTTTTGTCCTTATCCAATACTCTTACAAAAAATTTCACACTAAATCTCATCACAAAAACTCTAAACTATAAAAAAAAATCACTAATTAACTTCAATATGGAGGTGGAATGGAATGATGTGGGTGAAAAATTAAAGTAGAGGAGTGAAAGACGTAGAGGAGCCCATTTCTTATTAAATTCGGCCCCAAATAGAGCCCAAAGTTGGTTCTCCAAGAGGTGCCTCCAAAAACTCTTCAAAAGGTTGTCCAAATACATCAAACCTTCTAGAAACGGGGTCTTCAGTACCTTTGGCGTCGTTGGCACTGGTCTGGCACCGAGTAAAAAATCTCCGCGTTAATTTGTTTTGTGCCTTCGGCGCTGAGCATTTCTTCAAAAACGTCATTTTGACTCCAAATTTCATCCTTATTGCTTTCTTTTTTCTTTAAGCCCTAAAAATCAACAACCTGTAATAAAACATCAAAATACCTTTCATTAAAGTGCACTATAATCAAAAATAGGTATATAATATGGGTTTAAAAATGCATATATTTTTGGTGTATCAAAATCCCCCAAACTTACATGTTACTTGTCCTCTAGTAACTCCTTCACTACATAAAAAATATAATTTATGAGGTCTTAAATTTTAGACATCTATATTTTAGTTTTCTAAATATAATAATATAACTTATGAAAAATTCAAAACAACCACAATTAATACTAAAGGTGTAAAGATATTCGATAATTAAGTCTAAGGTTTTTGTTCTTCTATTTCTTTCAAGCAAATTTGCAATTTGTTATATTAAAGTCACTTAGAAAATTCATATTAAAGATAAATTCATAAAACTTTATTAATAATTAAGTTAACATTCAAATAAAAAGTTTAGAAAATGTGTTCAAGTCTTTTTTCCTTAAGTTGATTGAAGTGAAGCCAATTTTTAATTAGGCATCTCCTCAAGCTTCTCTGCATATATATTTCTTTTACTTTTCCTTTTTCTTTTCTTTTCAGGATCATTTTTAATCCCCTTTTTCTATTCTTTCTTTCTTTTCTTCTCTTTTGCTTATATGTCAGGATTACTATATTTGGATTGTCTTTAATGATTTTGAACTTCACTATCTTCTTCTTAAAGTTAAAAAAATTTTTACATTTCTTCACATAACAAATTTATATTAACTTAAAGATTTCATAAAGTTTAATTCTTTTCTTTTACATGAATCTTTTAAGATTTTTAATACTTCAAAAATACAAATTTCTATGCGAATTAATCTAGTGGAGAAGATTTTAGCCCCTAGAATTAAAAGTTTTTTAATCTTCCAAAAATACAAAATAGAAAAACATAGTCTTATTCTCTTTTACCAAATATCTTAGCCCCTAGAATTAATCTTTCTTATTGAATATTTTTACCTTAAATTTACTATATATTTAGAAACATAAATATAGTTATCCAAAGTTAACCTCTAATACCAAAGGTCATGTTAAATTTAAAATTTTGAGAAAATATAATTAAGTGAAGACAAATAAAATTAAGTTCTTTCTCTCTTTCTAAAAAATGATTTTTATTCTTCTCCCCCCAAAATTAAATTTTTAAAAGATTTTTACATGAAGAGCTTTAAAAATGAAGGTTAAATGAAAGCATTAAATATATAAAAAATTTATATATGTTGGAGATTTTGATTTTTGAACATAAATTTTGAAAACATTGCAGGTGATAAAATGAAAACTACAAGGCTAAAAACATTAATTGCACATAATGCATATAAAATTTGCTGAGAAAGAGCTAATCACAAAACAAAACAAAGAACTGAAAATAAAAACAGAACTTAACTAAATTCTAAAAATGAAAACAGTTTTCCACATTACAGTTTCACATAACATAACAAGAAAGTCTAAACAACATCACAACACAAACAATACAATCACATAGTACAAACACAAACAAAAAAAATAAAATAGATCACCAGTCATCATCTTCCTCATAATCAACATCTAACTTCTACTGCTGATATGGATTATAAGTAGGGTGAATAGGGAATTGAACTTTATGGTCACCCTCAAGTATCTCACTAAAGCATCATCATAAGCAACATCATACTCAAGTTTCTAGAGAATCAGATCATCAGTGTCAGCATTTTTGGCCTCTATATTTTGCATCCTATGATCCATCATCAAAATATCTCTCTGTTGTATCATCATTTGATTGAACAACTCCTGTTGATGGGGTAAATTGAAGTAGGATCACTTCGGGAACTAGAAGTAGAAGGAATATCCTAGACCTATCTTCCAAATCTCCAATCAACATAGGACTCATAAGTTTTGATGTTAGCAGGCCCAATGGGTCTCTGAGGCTCAATCCTCTCCTCATTAGGTCTGAAATCAACTCCTGCCTGCTCACAAAGTGTGTATGAGCAAGGTGGGCCAATCCACCAGTGGTCTTTCCTACAGCAATAGATCGAATTCTTATATAAATAATAGAGCCTACATTTATATCCATCACTTCCTGAATACAGTAGTTCAGAAAGGCTCTATCCTTGGTCACTTTACTATGATGATTCGTTGGAATCATCCTCCAAGAAATAAAGTACTGTCAGGCTTTAGATACTACATTTAACATAGAAAGAGGAAAGTTAACTTTAACTGCATTTTTTATTTTCCAAGCCCCTTTCTCACTAGTCAGAAAAGAAATGACTTCATCTAAAGCCTGATCTGTAATAGAAAAAGAATGATACTGGCATCTATACACATCTTCTAAATAATAAAATTCATTTATTTTCTTTGAAGTAAATTCTACTCTTTTTCCACAAACAAATACATAATCATCGCAACAAATACATAATCATCAGAAGCTTCAGAATGGTTGGCATAAAATTCCATTACAATCCCAGCTACCGCATTGATAGTAAAATATCAAAAATTTTCCCACTGTCGAACAATAATCAAATGTTCAACTTCTCCTCCTAGATTTTTAAAACCTTTGTCCTGAATTACTTTCTTATTTTCACAAATGTTATGAAATTGAGCATTGACTCAAAAGCTAAAAAAATCTCTCCTCATCACAAATGCTATAAAAATTTTCCCACCCTTTTTCCTTAAACATCCGAACTAATCCTGCTTCAAAAGTTCCAGTATGATCAAAATTTTCTTTCATTCTCAAATCTAGGTGATCAAAAAGGTACTTGAGATCTCCCACTATATATTTTTGGTGTATCAAAATCCCCCAAACTTACATGTTACTTGTCCTCAAGTAACTCCTTTACTACATAAAAAAAAATATGACTTATGATGTGAAGATTGATCTATGATGGCTGCTAATATTTCATTTCCATTTTCACAATAATTCTCATAAAAATTATTGAAATTTAAATTTTTTAAATACAATATAAAAATTTAATATATCTATATTATACTGGGTTTGTTGTCTTTGGGCTTAACTACAAATCAAAAAGATGGTAGATGGATTCTCAAGTCCATACGTTGGTCCATTAGTAAGGATACTCATACTAGATTTAAATATAATAGACCCTATATCAATGAGTTAAAGTAGCACATTCTTTGGTGACACTACTAATTTTCATAGTACGGAGTAACTTTGCAGCAAAAAAAAATGCCATTGCTTCAAGATTGGATTAAATAATGAAGTGGAGAAACTAACATATCCTTCATCTCTTACCTCCCACATCTCAGTTTGATTTATCAAAAGATTATACATGTCTTGCATCAAATCTCATGTAGGAATCAAATTTGTATAATGACGGAATGGTACGTTATCTATCATACACAATTCATTAATCCTTATAAGAGTAAATGGTATAGCTTTACCTCATATGAAGACAACACCTTGAGTAATTCCATATAAGTTGGCATAGAATTCCTTCACTACTGGTACAACAACTTCAAGACAAACGCAGACGTAGTGTAACACTTAACTTCTCAGTGCCTTTGCAGAATGATTTTATCAATTGGACCAGTAAGATTGATCACTCCATGATTAACAAATCCTCTTTCCTTGATCAATCTCCTCTTCATAACAACTTTATCGTATAATCACTGGGCGTCAAAACTAATAAACTTTTTTTTTGTTGAAAACTCCAAACCTTAAAGTATTTCTGGAATTACAAAGCCATGGAATCCAAAAATAGGAAGTTACTAGGCATCGAAGTATGTTTCTCTGCCTTTTTAAACTCATTCCGATGGTTATTATGAAGTGAAACCACGTCAAAACCCACCAAAAGTCGTCTAAAACCGTCCAACTGCACTCAGCACTGTTGGCACTCTCGAATGGTTCTGCAACCGCTGATGTCCGTTATCTAGGGTGCCATCGGCGCCCATTCTAACGTCGTCGACACTAGTGGCCAAAATTGCAATTTTTCATTGTTTTTATTCAAATCAATTCCAAATTGTCCTCCAATACCAATATTTGACTTAATTTATAATAAATGCAATTGTCTAGGATTCTTATCTACTAATATATAAGACACTAAAGAAACTAAATAGTAATACAAAACAAAAACAATATAAGTATGGGTTGCCTCCCATAAAGTTCTTAGTTTAACGTCATCAACCCGACATACCATTTGTTTAGTTGGGATGACTTAACATTAAAACTTCTTTAAATTGATGCATGTGCTCTTCATAATAATGTTTCAAACGATGCCCAATAACTTTAAATATCCTTCCAGTGCTAGGATATTTAATAGCAACAGTTCCATAATGATAGATGCATGTGCTCTTCATAATAATGTTTCAAACGATGCCCAATAACTTTAAATATCCTTCCAGTGCTAGGATATTTAATAGCAACAGTTCCATAATGATAGACTTTTATCACTTTAAATGGTCCTATCCCTCTTGATTTTAGTTATCCTGGAAAAGTTCACAATCTTGTATTATTTAGTAGAACTTCTTGTCCAGGTTCAAATTTCTTCTTAACAATCTTCCGATGATGCCATATTCTCATTTTCTCTTTATAGATTTTTACATTATCAAATGTTTCATTTCTAATCTCCTCAAGTTACTTGAGTTACAAAAACCTTTTCTCACCAGCATCCTTTAAATTAAAATTAAATTCTTTAATATCCCAAAATGATTTATGATCTAATTCTAATGGTAAATGACATGTTTTTCCAAAAATCAATATACATTTGGACATTCCTATAGGAGTTTTATAAGCAGTTTTGTATGCCCATAAGGCAGTATCTAGTATAGTAGACCAATCCAATTTATAAGGATATATAGGTTTTTCTAAAATGCATTTAATTTCACGATTCGGTATTTCTACTAGACCACTAGTATGAGGATGATAACCAGTAGAGAATTTATTCATTATATCATATTTATTGATTAATATTTTGATTCTCTTATTCCTGAGATGACATCCTCCATCAGTGATTATTACTCTCGACATTCAATATCTTGTAAAAATATTTTTAATTAAAATTTAGAAACACTCCGAGCATCACATCTAGGCACATCAATAGCTTCAATCCACTTAGACATATAATCAACAACAAGTAATATATATAAATTTCTAAATGAAGGCATAAATGGTTCCATAAAGTCTAATCCCCACACATAAAAAAATTTTCCTTCTAATGTGTAATTTAGAGGCATTTCCTCTATTCTGGAAATATTTCCTACTCGTTGACATCTATCGCATGTTTTAATATATTCATTAACATCTCTAAAAATAGTAGGCCAATAAAATCTAGCTTGCAAAATTTTATATACAGCTCTATTTATTCTAAAATGTCCTCCAAATTCAGAATCATGGCATCTTTCAATTAACGGTTGAGTTTCTTCATAAGACACACATCTTCTAATAATTAAATCTTTACATTGTTTATATAAATATGAGTCATCCTAAAAATAGTCTCTTGAATCATAGATAAATTTATTTAATTGTGGATTCTTGAGATCAGGTGGTAGAATGTCACTTACAATATAGTTTACTATATCAGCATATCACGGTACTTCCATTTCATCAATACTATATAAATGTTTATCAGAGAAATTTTCTAAAACTTCTTTTACAAAATTAGTTAATATTTCTATTTCTATTCTTGACAAATGATCAGCTATTTGACTATCATTTCCTTTTCCATCTACGACGGTAAAATTAAACTCTTGCAATAGAAGTATCCATCTAATTAATCTTGGTTTAACATCCTTCTTTTGCATCAAGTATTTAATAGCATAATGATCTGTATGCACAATACATTTTGTTCCAATTAAATAAGATTTAAATTTATCAAAGGCATAAACAATAGCTAATAATTCTCTTTCAGTAGTAGTATAGTTAATTTTAGCATTATTTAGAGTTTTACTAGCATAATATATAACTTTAAAAATTTTGTTGTGCATTTGTCCTAATACAACCCCAATAGCATAATCACTAACATCACACATTATTTCAAATGGTTTCTCTCAGTCAGGTGGTACTATTATAGGTGCAGTGATTAATTTTTACTTTAATAATTCTCATGTTGTTATGCATACCTCATTAAAATAAAATTTTGTATCTTTTTCTAATAATTGGCATAGGGGTTTAGTTATTTTTGAAAGTCTTTTTATGTAGCGCCTATAAAAACCATCATGTCCTAGAAAACTTCTCACCCCTTTAACTTTATTAGGAGGTGGTAATTTTTCAATATCTTAGATTTTTGCAGGATCTACTTCCATGCCTTTTTCAAAAATTTTATGCCCAAGGACAATACCTCCTGCAACCATAAATTGACATTTTTTCCAATTTAATACTAGCTTGATTTTTTCACATATCTCCAGAACCTTTTCTAAATTATTATGACATAACTTAATTGAAGTCTCAAATGAAAAAAAATCATCCATAAATACTTCCATTTTATGCTTTATAAAATTGCTAAAAATTGACATCATGCATCTTTGAAATGTTGCAGGTGCATTGCGTAGTCCAAAAGGGATTCTACGAAAAGAAAATGCTCCATATGGGCTTATAAACTTTGTTTTCTCTTAATCCTCTGGAGCAATTGGAAATTCATGATATCTGATATATCCATATAAAAAGCAATAGTATTTGTTCTCAGCCAATCTATCCAACATTTGATTTAGAAAGGGCAAAAGAAAGTGATTTTTTTCTGGTGGTCATATTTAGTTTTCTATCACCATACTTAGTTTTTTATAGTCATAAAAATTCACCAACCAGTTACTTGTCTTATTGGTATTAATTCATTTTTCTCATTTTCTTCAACAGTCACTCCTCCTTTCTTCGAAACACGGTGAATTGGGCTTACTCAAGCACTATATGAAGTAGGATATATAATTCCAGCATCTAACCACTTTAAAACCTCTTTTTTAACAACTTCTTTCATTATTGGGTTTAATCTTCTCTAAGGATCTTCTTTAGGTTCATATTGTTCATCTAATAAAATTTTGTGCATACAAATTGAAGGACTAATTCCTTTAATATCTGCTAAAGTCCATCCAAAAGCCTTTTTATACTTTTTTAACATCTCTATCAACTTTTGTTCTTGAATTTTAGTTAACTTAGAAGATAGAATAACAGACAATGTAGATGACTCTCTTAAAAATACATATTTTAAATGGGCAGGTAATATCTTCATTTTAAGTTCAGGTGGTTTAATACTTGAAGGAATAAGATTTTTACTATCATTTTTCAGAAACTCTAATGCTTCAAATTTGCCCTGAATATAATCTAAATATTCTTCTTTTACTTCATTTTCAGTATCAAATATTTCTCCTTGCAATAATTTATCTTCGAATTCATTCTTAAACTGCTCATTATTTCGATAATCAACTACTTCCATCCTGAAACATTCATTATCTTTTTCTATTGTAGGATATTTCATAGCATTAGTTATATTAAATTTCACATCTTGATCATTAACTCTCAACATTAGTTCTCCTTTTTGCACTTCTATTACAGCTCTCCCTATTGCGAGAAATGGTCTCCCTAAAAAAATGGAAATCTCTTTATCTTCCTCCATAGCCAATACTATAAAGTCTACATTGAAAGCAAACTTATCCACTTTTACTAGCACATCTTCTATAACTCCTTTTAGACAAGTTATTGATCGACCAGCTAACTGACAAGTCACAGTAGTAGGGGAAATTTCTCCCAAATCTAAACGTTTAAAAATTAATAAAGGCATAAGATTTATACTCGCTCCTAAATCACATAAAGCTTTTTTGTAAAACTTTTCTCCAATTGCATAAGGTATAATAAAACTACCACAATCTTTTAATTTTTCACGAAGCTTTTTCTGAATAATAACACTACACTTTTCACAAAGTGCAACAGTCTCATGATCTGTAAACTTCCTTTTCTTTTTTAATACATCCTTCATAAATTTAACATAACTTGACATTTGTTCCAAAGCTTCAACAAAAGGAATATTTATCATTAACTTTGTAAGGATTTCCAAAAATTTTGTAAATTGTTTATCTTTATTCTTCTATTTCAGTCTTTGAGGAAACAAAGGTAATGGTTTTATTCTACAGGGGTCTGTGTTTATTCTTTTTCATTTATTAGACTATCTAAGTTTTTCACCATTTCCTGTAAATTTTTAATTTCTCTTTGTTGTTTTCAAATTTTTTTAATAGTACATTCTAATTCTGAATTGTAAGGTACTAAACCTTCAGATCCAATATTTCGCATATACAAATGAAGCAAGCAAAGTAAAACACTCTAATAAAAATATTTCTTTTTAGATTTTTGATTTTTAAAATTATTTCATATATTTTTTTTAATATTAATAATTTTGTATGGTATATATATTATCTCTAAATTTCCTAATTTATTAAAACTATTTAATTAAACCGTTACCATCCCAACGCAACGTCGCCAAAAACTTGATCCAACTTTTTTGTTGCGTTAACTTGTGTAAAATTTAATTAAATATAATTAATTAATGTTCAGATTCTACGCAAGTATACCTATCGTTATCAAGTAAAAATGGACTTTCTATTTAAGCCCCAAGTATTGATCCTACAGGGAAGGTTTAAATTGGAAATGTCAAATTTGCTAGGAAATTCACATAACGTCAATTGAAATCACTGTCACTACTTTCAATTGTTAAGATGTAATCAAAATTAAATTTTTAAACTATTATCAAATCAAATATGCAAAATTTAAAAGAGTAAATACTAATCTATTAACTATGTTTATGTAACGGAGATTCTTATGTGAAAAAGCATCCTTCCCACTACAATGAGGTATGGTAAAATGAGATGAGATAAAAGTTCATAATATGTATTGTGCCAAATAGGAAAAATTTTAATTCTCTACCCTGATATAGTGCATAGATAATCATTGGCTAATCTATGTGTTTAGTCCCTAAATCCATTGCTAGGCTAGGAGGATACTGGCTCCCACTCTAGAGCCCCCACTTCTCCTTCCCTTGAGGGCTAACAATCTCAGCTTTAGTTTTTAAATACTAAGAATAAATTGAAGATTTTAGTCTGTCACCCTAAAGGTTCTCCAATTCTACACCCAACAAAGAGTATTTTCCTATTAATTTGCACTTAATTCCATAAACAATGTTCTCTTTTATAGAATCAAATGTGATCCTTACTCTGTTGTAGAACTCATACTCCATTTCCCGGATCATATGTTTCACAATACATTTTAACAATTCAATTGGCCAGATCGAAAAATAAATTAAGTTTAGAGTTAAAAAATCATCATAATTTATTTTACAATTTAATATTGGCACATTCATATTATATCTTCATTTCACCATATTTTAAAGTAGGGAGAAAGATAAAGCGAACTACTCAAACTTCATGAGAAAGAAATAACAAAACAAAAGTTTCATATATAAAAGAAAGTTGATACAACACTAATAAAGAAATAATACTTATTTGAAAACTCTTTCTCAAAGAAGATTCTCTATAGCATTTCCATAAAAATGCAGGAAGAAGATTTCTCTCACTTTTCTCCTTCTCCAACACTCTTACAGATAGTTTCACACTAAATCTCAGCACAAAAACTCTAAACTATAAAAACAAAATCACTAATTGACTGCAATATGGAAGTGGAATAATATGATGTGATGCGAAAAATGAAAGCAGAGTGAAAAGTGTAGAGGAGCTCATTTTCTAATGAAATTCGGCCCCAAATAGAGCTCAAGGTCGGTTCTCCAAGAGGTGCCTTTGAAAACTCTTCAAAAGTTGTCCAAATACATCGAACCTTCTAGAAATGGGGTCTACACCGCCTTTAGCACTGTCAGCGGTGAGCAAAAAATCTCAGCATTAATTGGTTTTGCGCCGTCGGCGCTGTCCTCGGTGCTGCCGGCACTGAGTATTTCTTCAAAAATGTCATTTTGACTCCAGATTTCATCCTTTTTGCTTTCTTTTTGCTTTAAGCCCTAAAAATCAATAACCTGCAAGAAAACATCAAAATACCTTCCATTAAAGTGTAATATCTTGAAAGATAGGTATATAATATGAGTCTAAAAATGCATATATTTTTGGTGTATCATGTCACTTACGAATTATAAGAATAAAGGCCTTTAGAAGCAATTTGGCTTAATTAGAAACTTAGCCGGTTTGATTTTTTAAATATGGGCTTGCAGTTTTTTAAAAAGGATTCAAATTATTTATAGGTCATTTTATAAATCCCATTAGACAAGATTTTGACTAAACTTAGTTCATCACTATGCTCTTAAAACTTAATGGGTAGATTTGTAATTTTTAGAAAAAAAGAAATATTTATACTTTTAAACCTTATCGAGAATTATAAATCATTTTAAAACCATTAATTGGGGTTTTTAATTATAGGATTATGATCTTCAAAAGTCAAATCCCCATCCTCAATATCTTCTTATTTAACTACTCTTCCGAATTTCATCAATTTAAGAAATTACAAAATTATCGCTAATGAGACCAAAGTGATATTGGTTATTACCATTTACCCTTTTATATTTCAATCATCTAGACTTGTCAGTTATGCTAATTTATTATCCATTTACGCTCTGGTTAGGCCTAAATATTAATTAAGGCTTAAATTCTTAAATTACTCTTTGGCCTTTAGGGCTTCAACACTTTATAATTCATTAAATTAAACCCAAATGACTTTAAAATTTTTATGCTACCCCACTCATGGGTTAATTAAAACATCTGAGGAGAAAATGTGATATTTCTGAATTTATTTAATTTCAACAAATATTTTAATGCAAAAATAGAGGTTTTAATGAAAATTTAATAACTCAAACAAACAAAACCTTTAGGTCAGAGGACCACTTGGACCAATTTTCTTGATTTTTAGAGGTTTAATTTAACTATTAGATTTAATTTAATTATTAGAATTATAATTTAACTATTAGAATTATTTGTTTGTTTTGAGTATTAATTAAATATACAATATTATTTAAGTGAAAAATTAAATTTTATATTTTTCTATCTCTCGCGGTCTTAAAAACTTAGAGAAGCAAATTCCATTTTTTTAATGGTTTATATCTTAATTATTAGAATTATTTTAGTGGAAATTTAAAGAAAATTCATTTTAAACCCTTAAAATTTAATATCTTGATTTAGAAAATTAGAAGATTTATGTTTATTGGTCCCAAGTGATCAGGAAGCCAAATATGACTTTCTAGTGTGTTTTTTTTACAATTTTGTAATTTTTATAATTTTTAATTATTTAAATATTTAAAAATGACTTAAAAATAAAATATTTTTTTTTAAATTCCCCTTTTATTTTTCTTAGGTTCCACTGGTCGTAAGGATCTCCCAAAACCATTTTGGTGATTTTTTGAATTGTATTTAAATTATTATAATTATTTTAATGCCAAAAATGACAAATTCACTTAGCTGATTAATTTTAGTGGTCAAATTAATTCCAAGTGACTTGAAATTTTTACTGGGAGCTCTTGTGACGTTAAATTATAGTGGAGAATGATTTTATACCATTTAAATTTATAAATTTATAAATTTAATTTTCTTTCATTTTTAGGGGTTGGCGACAAATAGGCTTATTCTTAGTGAGTTAAACAAAGTTTATATTTTTCCTAGAGCCCTCTGATTACAGTGAACTTACCAAAATAAGCTTCGTATTTTTTATGAATAATATTTTAATTATTATAATTATTTTACCAAAATAGACATGACATACTTAAAAAATAGAGATCTCTGCCTAGAGATCTCCCCTGACCTTGTAAAAATCACGGAAGATCCCTCATGACAGAGAGAGCCAAAGTCCTAAAAATCCAGTCATGCTAAATTTTCCATGCAAATGGAGAGTACAAATAAGGAATACACTATTTAATTAATTGAAACTCACACATGCATCAAATAGACATGAAACCATTTCCACATTATTCTCCTATGTTCATTAAGCATGAGGTTATTTTTCTTTTATTTTTATGATTTTTCTATGAAAAAATATAAATTTTTGAATTTTTGCTATTTAAATAAATCAAAAAAATCCATATCTTTCTATTTAAACCACGAGGTGCCACCTCAACCTACGGCGGCTCCAAATGACCATGCGGCGCTTTGCTATTCAATGTTAGCTTCTGACTCAATAGCCATGTGTCCCGCCTCATCGTTCCATTCGCTTGTCCAATGCAATTTCAGTCATCCAAATGATACACGTGCAATCAGGTAGCATCCGTTCATCGTTCCTAAGTCCCTCAAACTGTGAACAATCCACCATCTAACCTTAATTTCTCCCTCAATACTATTGGAACTATTTTGGCTGTAAAGTCCGTTGAAAGCTGGTCGTCTGTCAGAATCGTAATCCCGTCGTCCGCTTCAGAAGGACATTTAATTTACATATATATA